>NC_140014.1:13404641-13564252 GCF_964263955.1 Coregonus lavaretus
ATGCCGGCTCCATTGAAGACGGTGGGCAGCACCAGCATGATGTGGTTGGGCCAGTACTTCTTATAGATGGACATCTCGTACTCCTTGATGACCAGGATGTGGAGGTGGGCCGCCCCGTCCATGGCATGGTACAGGTTAAACAGGCCGTGCTCATGACGACCCGTTGTCGGGGTGAAGATGGGGCTCTTGATGCAGTCTGGGTTCTGATGGGGGAAAGGAGAAACATACAGCTGTATATAAAAGTTTGAGTGGGTTCTGCAAAGATTTGATGATCTTCGGGCTTCTATACTTTGTAGGACTGTATATGTTAGAGGAGGTTTCAGATGGGGAAGGTGTATAGAAAATAAAGAGAGAGAGAGAGAGAGAGAGAGAGAGAGAGAGAAACAAAGAAAGGTTGGCAGATGAGGAAAATAGGCTCTTGGGTGGTGAAATTAAGCAGTGCATTCTGTAGGGGTTAATGTAAATTTTAGAGTATGGCTGTGGTCCGATTCTCTACTCTTCTCCTCGACTTGTGTACTTGCTCATCCCCCTGGCAGATTGAAAGGCACTGGATTGTTGTAAGGAGTTTGTACCATATTTCTTAAACCAGTCCATTTCTTACATCCATAAATAGGAGTGAACGAGTGCACCCTTCAGAAGAATGGGTATTATGGTTAGTATTAGGGGTAAGGCGCTTAGTTAGGTTACCCAATCGGAGGTGAGGGGCAGTCTCATGCTCTCCAGCTGGCCTCCTGGTTGGCTGAAGCTGAAGTGGTGTTGTTTAGACTTGGGGATGATGAAGTAGAGCTGGATCTCCTCCCCCAGCAGCAGGTGGGAAAAGGTGAAGGCATGCAGCGTCGATTCATACATCTACAGGTAAAGCATATGGTGGAATACATTATTATCTATCTGAAGGTATAGAATACATTATCATACATCTACACACATACAGCTGGATCCTGGGTGGCGCAGCGGTCTAAGGCACTGCATTGCAGTGCTAGAGGCATCACTACAGACCCGGGTTCGATCCCAGGCTGTATCACAACCAGCTGTGATCGTAAGTCCATAGGCCCAGCGTCGTCCGGGTTAGGGGAGGGTTTGGCCGGGGTAGACCGTCATTGTAAATACTAATTTGTTCTTAACTGACTTGCCTAGTTAAATAAAATACAGTTGAGCACTGATTGGTAAAACTATGAATAAACAGTGTGTGTGTTCTCTGCTCACCTGGTATCTGGGGTTGAAGCCCATGTACTGGTGACACTGTTCACAGTGGTGGTAGGTGTTGTAGGTTGCATATTTGGACAGTTTGATCCTGGCCGTTCGCCTCCGCAGATACACATCCTCCTTACGTCTGGGGTTTCCTGGGGGACAGAACAGGGGCTGGGGGTTAGTTAACTTGGCAAACGCCAGTCTAGAACCATGGAACAACCATAGAACATCTCTGATAGCCACATACATATAGCTACTCTCTTAGAATAAAAGGTGCTATCTAGAACCCAAAAGGGTTCTACCTGGAACCAAAAAGGGTTCTCCTATGGGGACAGCAGAATAACCATTTTTTTCTAAGAGTGTACAGAGCTCAGCCAAGCTAGAAATAGTAGAAAAAGAGATCAGGAAGTCTAAGACAATGACATAATCTAGTAAGTCTCACAATCATAATGATAACCTAGAGAGATGTCCCGCTCTCCTGTCCTACCGTCTGTGTTGGGGTAGTAGTCAGGGCAGTAGACAGTGCTGATGTCTTCATATTTGGGGTTGTGGATAGTGTAGTCGAAGGGCATGCCCCTCAGTGTGTCTGTGATCGGCCAGGGGGCACAGGCTGGGTGGTACTGGACACACTCCAGCTGGCCACCTATATAACACACACACACGTGTTTACATTCATAATACATTCATAACAGCTCATGGGTCCTTAATCAACGTTTATACATGCATGGAAGCCTATATAATTCATTCATAATGCATTACAAATGTTGTATATACAACGCAAAGATGTCTATACTAGCAAATAGCTCCTTAAAATAACCTCTTCATGGAAGCTATATACTGTACTGTAATTCATTCGTAGTGCATTACACACGCGATGCATATTATTAAGACTAGTGCAGAGTGGAGGGTCATAGCAGTTATGGAGTTGAGGCCAGGGAGTATTGCCATGGTAACTCACTGGAGTTGATATCTTCCTCGTCATAGATGTCCACCTCCATCAGTCTGATCAGCATACGAGACAGGATGCCCAGAAACTGGAGGTATGCTCCTGTCTTCCCCACCTGAACAGGTTACAGCAGTCAGAATAGTGTGTGTGTGTGCGTGTGTCTGTCACTTGTGTGTGCATGCATGTGTGTGTGTACCTGTGGGGGTCCACTGAGCAGCAGTCTGCGGGGGTGGAAGTTGTCCGTGCGTCCCTCTGCAGGGCGGTTGCTGCTGTCCATGTGGCAAGGCCTTGGGATGGTCCACTGGCGGTAATACAGAGACTGTTCTGTACACGTCATCATCTTACTCAGCAGAGGTCTGATCCAGAGGAAAAGAAAGCAGAGGAAACGTTGATATACAGCATCATATTACACACCAGTGTGTGTGGAGCTGGCCCAGGCTACAGACAGGTGAGGTGTGTGTGTTTGTTCTTACCTGAAGGAGCTGGCCCAGGCCACAGACAGGTGCGGCAGGAAGGAGGTGCAGCGAGGCAGTCCGCTCCCGTCGCACGCTGTGATGATGTCATAGAGCGCCCGGGGCAGCAGCACGGAGGGGGGTCGACTCACCCCCCGCGCCCAGGAGCAGCTCTGAAGGGGGGAGGGGGGAAGGGTGGAGGAGGAGTCAGAGGAGGTTGACTTGGAGGGCCAGCGCTGGGTGTCGGAGGGGTTAGGTGGGTTAGGGTTTGGACAGGGGGAGCGATGGGGGTCAGGGGGGGTGGTGTGGAGATGGAGGGTGTCCGCACCACTGCTGTCGGAGAAGGATCGGGGGGGCTGGGGGGCTGAGGGAGGGTGAGGGGGAGGGCAATGACCCAAACCAGGGACCTCCAACTTCAGAGCTAGAGGGAAGACAGGAGAGGAGGAAGAGGGTAAGGGATGTATACAGAGATGAGTTATAAACGGTCAAATTGGTTGTTTAAGGTTATAAACACCCATGTTGAAAGTATAGTATATTATTGAATAGCTAGAATTGTGTTGTATTTCATTTCATTGAATTTGGCCAGTGGATGGCGCTCCATCGCTCACCGTTCTCTCCCCCCTCCTCCTCCTCGTTGTCGGTGCTGCTGAGTTTGTCCGGGTCGCTCTCTGATAGGTCGCTACCGGGGCCAGGGGCGTGGCTGTGGGGTTGTGACCCCTGGGACTCCACCCTCACCAGGTAGGCAGCCAATCCCAGCTCCTCCTCCAGTGATGTGCGCTGCAGGTAGGAGGAGCTTATCACACGCAGGTCACAGTACTTCAGTGATCTGGTCGGAGAGAGAAAATACATCAATCAATCAACCAATCAGGATAAATATACAGGCACTATGTGTGTGTGTGTGTGTGTGTACCTGGGTAGGGACTCTCCCAGGGGGTCTGCCCCAGAGAGGATGAGGATACAGGGGAGAGCCTCTAGCTCCAGGTAGGTACGGGGAACCCAGTCTGTCTCCTTGATCTTCAGCCATGCCTGGACACAAAACACACAGACAGGCTTTACCCAAGTGCTAGAACAATAACGGATCTAATAATATAGGAAATTCCACCCATTCACATTGACTGACTTTCCCACCAGCTTCCTGTTGCAGGTGCAAGACTTCTGCCACACCAACTCACTCTTTAAATGGCTACCTAATGGACTGGAAGCATGACTAGGGAATGTGTAGTGTTAGTAGAATGTTTGATACGTAATGTATAGCTCTTCAACCTTGGTGTTTACGTTACAGCCTTATTCTAAAATGGATTAAATAAATAAAAATCTTCAGCAATCTACACACAATACCCCATAATGACAAAGCGAAATAAACAGGTTTTTTGAAAGTTTTACAAATGTATAAAAAATTAAAAACAGAAATACCTTATTTACATAAGTATTCAGACGTTTTGCTATGAGACTCGAAATTGAGCTCAGGTGCATCCTGTTTCCATTGGTCATCCTTGAGATATTTCTACAACTTGATTGGAGTCCACCTGTCTGTGGTAAATTCAATTGATTGGACATGATTTGGAAAGGCACACACCTGTCTATATAAGGTCCCACAGTTGACAGTGCATGTCAGAGCCAAAACCAAGCCATGAGGTCGAAGGAATTGTCCGTAGATCTCCGAGACAGGATTATGTCGAGGCACAGATCTGGGGGAAGGGTACCAAAACATTTCTGCAGCATTAAAGGTCCCCAAGAACACAGCGGCGTCCATCATTCTTAAATGGAAGATGTTTGGAACCACCAAGACTCTTCCTAGAGCTGGCCGCCCGGCCAAAGTGAGCAATCAGGGGAAAAGGGCCTTGGTCAGGGAGGTGACCAAGAACCTGATGATCACTCTGACAGAGCTCTAGAGTTCCTCTGTGGAGATGGGAGAACCTTCCAGAAGGACAACCATCTCTGCAGCTCTCCACCAATCAGGCCTTTATGGTAGAGTGGCCAGACGGAAGCCACTCCTCAGTAAAAGGCACATGACAGCCCGCCTGGAGTTTACCAAAAGGCACCTAAAGACTCTCAGACCATGAGAAACAAGATTCTCTGGTCTGATGAAACCAACATTGAACTCTTTGGCCTGAGTGCCAAGTGTCACGTCTGAAGGAAACCTGGCACCATCCCTACGGTGAAGCATAGTGTGGGCAGCATCATGCTGTGGGGATGTTTTTCAGCGGCAGGGACTGGGAGACTAGTCAGGATCGAGGAAAAGATGAACGGAGCAAAGTACAGAGAGATCCTTGATGAAAACCTGCTCCAGAGCGCTCAGGACCTCAGACTGGGTTGAAGGTTTACCTTCCAACAGGACAACAACCCTAAGCACACAGCCAAGACAACGCAGGAGTGGCTTCGAGACAAGTCTCTGAATGTCCTTGAGTGGCCCAGCCAGAGCCCGGACTTGAACCCGATCGAACGTCTGAAAATAGCTGTGCAGCAAAGCTCCCATCCAACCTGACAGAGCTTTAGAGGATCTGCAGAAAATAATGGGAGAAACTCCCCAAATACAAGTGTGCCAAGCTTGTAGCGTCATACCCAAGAAGACTCAATGCTGTAATCGCTGCCAAAGGTGCTTCAACAAAGTACTGAGTAAAGGGTCTGAATACTTATGTAAATAGTCTGAATACTTTCCGAAGGCACTGTATGTGAAAATGGCACGTTTCTATGTTTAGCAGATAAAAAGATAGAGAACGATAAGTGTTTCCAATGACATCATCAACCAATTAGTAGACAATTAGTAGGCAATGCCAACTCACAATTGGTCGAAATCAAAACGATGCACACCGATGATGTAATTGGAAACACTTATCTTCCTCTATCTTTTTTACTACAAAACATAGAAATGCGCCATTTTCACATATGTTGATGTTGGGGTGGTGCTGGAGATTATGAATATGAAGTTGAACAATTGTGAAGTTTCCCTTTAAGGTGAGGGTTAAGATCAGATTTCAAGACGATAAAAGTTTAGAAATAGGTGGGGGTTATACATAATTATGACTTTGTGGCTGTGGTAACTAGTGACGAGCCCTTTAAACGAACTCACCTGAAGGCAATCAGTGGCTACCTAATGGACTGGAAGAATGACTAGGGAATGTGTAGTGTTAGTAGAATGTTTGATATGTAATGTATACATCTTCAACCTTGGTGTTTACATTAAGGTTTTATTGAACAAAAAAAAACATCTGTTACCATCCCACCTATATTCCCTTAACCATTTCACCGGGTTAGCCCTTTCATCTGTACTCCTCCTGTGTTCTTAACGGCACACCATCACGCTAGCCCATACCAACACCAGCAATCCAACCTAATATATACAGTCTTTTCAGCCTACCAGTTTTTACAAATAATGTTATAATATATGTAACCTGCCCTATATTGAGATTGTCTTACAATCCTTTCAACTAACTGTCATATGGGTAGCTAACTGTTATGTGGCTAACCAGGATCCGTATGTATTAAGTGTCTCAGATTAGAGTGCTGATCTAGGATCAGGTCCCCCCTGTCCATGTAATCTTATTCATTGTGATCTAAAAGGCAAAAGCAAAACTGATCATAAATCAGAACTCTTGACCCAGTTGTCCTGTGGTTTATCCCCTACCTTGATGCGCTCAGTGAAGCTCTGTCCTATGCTGAGGGCTTGGCTGGGGTTTCCCAGGATGATCTCAAAGCGCTCCCCCAGCCCCAGTCTCTGTCTGACCCACGCCAGCCGCTGGTGGGCCCACCCTGCCAGAGCCAATGAGGGGATCCGTAGCAGCACCATGTGACCGTGGTGGGTGGGGCATCGCTGGGCGGAGCTGAGCAGGCTCTGGACTATCTCCAGCGTCTCGACGGAGGTGTGTTTATGTATGCTCCGCCCCCCTGAGCCAGGCCGACCTGACACAGCCATCAGGGCCACACAGTAGTGCTGGACCAAAACCTGGGTCCGGATCACTGCACTGTGTAGCTTGGGGAACCTGGGACAGGGGATCGAGAATTTTCTTGTGTCATTTCGATACCCCAAATTAAATCAAATGTGTTTCTCTCAGTGATGTAGTCGAGTCACTAATCGTTAAGTCTGAGTCGAGTCCCAAGTCCCCTGTGCTCGTGTCCGAGTCACGAGTCCCTAGGGCTGAAGTCCGAGTCCCAGTGCTCGAGTCCTGGTCCAAGTGTTCAAGTCTGAGTCGCAGGGTCCACATTAACTCAAAATAAAGTGATTTACCCAGTCAGATATAGCGTAATGTCAAGAGGAATTATTTAGTCAATACATTGTTTGCTATCCCTTTTCCTTTCTTTCTGTGCCACCAAATGTTTGCATAAAGGCTACTGGTAAAGTTACCAGGTTGTTAGCAAGCTAGCTAATTAGGTAAATTGACTGAACAAGGTGTAGCCTGCAATATGGTTTACGCATGTAAAATGTGTCTCTCCAATGCGCGATAGAAAGAAAAAAACGTAGCGCCGGTAATATGGGTCATAACTTTTTGAATGGTAAGAAACAAGCCATTTTCTCTGTAGAAAAGAGGGAGACTTGGCAGAACCTGGCTATGGGATGCAGTGGGGAGAGTGGGAGGGAGCGGGAAGACAAATTCAAAGACAGCCTACTTTTCTATACTCAAGGGGGAGAGAGACAAACAAAGCTAGACTGTTGTTTTACTATTAAACTCAATGCTTTCGTTTTTAATTTCATAAAGCAGCTTGTGTTTCTTAACCTTTTACTGTGTTGGGCTAAATCAGGGTCACATAGAGTGATTCTTAGTAGTCTTAAACAAATCTAATTTGAAACAAAAGTATACACCTCACACAAATGGTTATGGGCTTTAAAAAACTGAAGACACCATGTCAGATATAGAGTTGAAATGTATTAAATGTTTAGTTTGCATCCCAATATTACACTTTATATACAGTTGAAGTCGGAAGTTTAGCCTAGCCAAATACATTTAAACTCAGTTTTCCACAATTCCTGACATTTAATCCTAGTAAAAATTCCCTGTCTTAGGTCAGTTAGGATCACCACTTTATTTTAAGAATGTGAAATGTCAGAATAATAGTAGAGAGAAGGATTTATTTCAGCTTTTATTTTTTTCATCACATTCCCAGTGGGTCAGAAGTTTACATACATGTTTAACTTGGGTCAAACGTTTCGGGTAGCCTTCCACAAGCTTCCCACAATAAGTTGGGTGAATTTTGGCCCATTCCTCCTGACAGCGCTGGTGTAACTGAGTCAGGTTTGTAGGCCTCCTTGCTCGCACACACTTTTTCAGTTCTGCCCACACATTTTCTATAGGATTGAGGTCAGGGCTTGGTGATGGCCACTCCAATACCTTGACTTTGTTATCCTTAAGCCCTTTTGCCACAACTTTGGAAGTATGCTTGGGGTCATTGTCCATTTGGAAGACCCATTTGCGACCAAGCTTTAACTTCCTGACTGATGTCTTGAGGTGTTGCTTTAATATATACACATAATTTTCCTTCCTCATGATGCCATCTATTTTGTGAAGTGCACCAGTCCCTCCTGCAGCAAAGCACCCCCACAGCATGATGCTGCCACCCCCGTGCTTCACGGTTGGGATGGTGTTCTTCGGCTTGCAAGCAACCCCCTTTTCCTCCAAACATAACGATGGTCATTATGGCCAAACAGTTCTATTTTTGTTTCATCAGACCAGAGGACATTTTTCCAAAAAGTATGACCTTTGTCCCCATGTGCAGTTGCAAACCGTAGTCTGGCTTTTTTATGGCGGTTTGGAGCAGTGGCTTCTTCCTTGCTGAGCGGCCTTTCAGGTTATGTCGATATAGGACTCGTTTTACTGTGGATAAAGATACTTTTGTACCTGTTTCCTCCAGCATCTTCACAAGGTCCTTTGCTGTTGTTCTGGGATTGATTTGCACTTTTCGCACCAAAGTACGTTAATCTCTAGGAGACAGAACGCGTCTCCTTCCTGAGCGGTATGACGGCTGCGTGGTCCCATGGTGTTTATACTTGCGTACTATTGTTTGTACAGATGAACGTGGTACCTTCAGTCGTTTGGAAATTGCTCCCAAGGATAAACCAGACTTGTGGAGGTCTACAATATTTTTTCTGAGGTCTTGGCTGATTTCTTTTGATTTTCCCATGATGTCAAGCAAAGAGGCACTGAGTTTGAAGGTAGGCCTTGAAATACATCCACAGGTACACCTCCAATTGACTCAAATAATGTCAATTAGCCTATCAGAAGCTTCTAAGGCCATAATATAATATAATTTTAAAGGCACAGTCAATTTAGTGTATGTAAACTTCTGACCCACTGGAATTGTGATACAGTGAATTATAATTGAAATAATCTGTCTGTAAACAATTGTTGGAAAGATTACTTGTGTCATGCACAAAGTAGATGTCCTAACCGACTATAGTTTGTTAACAAGAAATTTGTGGAGTGGTTGAAAAACTAGTTTTAATGACTCCAACCGAAGCTTATGTAAACTTCCGACTTCAACTGTACATCACAGAAGACTGAAATATAACAAAACTGTTTGACATAGAAACAACGGATTTTCGTTGTAAAAAAAAAAAAACATCTTTAGGAATTATGAAATTATGAAAGATATTCATAACATTCCACCCATGAGGCCAAAGAGGACGCTTTGGTCATTGACTGCAGCAAAGGGCTGCCCAGGCAAAGGGTAGCTAACTAGAAGGCTGGTGACTGGTTAGCTACAGGGAAGCAACAGAGTCGCCTGCGCAACGTGTATGATCGGAGCGGAGCCTGCCTGTCTGCCAACACTCATCGTTTGCTCCCCCGCAGCTCACCAGCTGATGTAGGCTGTGTGTGCCGGGTGTGGCGCGTCCTTCCCAATGATGAACAGGACCCTAGCTGCGCTGCGCATCTAGTGCTGCTAATATTCTGCTTATCACAGGCAATCCAGTCCAAGTGCAAAGTCACGAGAAGGCGAGTCCAAGTCTGATTCACCAATGGTCACGTCCAAGTCGAGCCACAAGTCATGAAAATCGAGACTCGAGTCAGACTCAAGTCTGAGTCCTGGACTCGAGTACTACAACACATACGGTCTCTATTTACTGTATATTTACATATACGGTTAATTGTGTGTTTTTCTTGTACCTGTGTGATTGTGTGTGAGTGTGCATGTGTGTTTGTGTGAGTGTGTATGTATGTATGTATGCACAGTATGATGACTGTGTGTGAGTGTGTGTAAGGGTGTGTTTGAGAGTGAGTGAGTGAGCGAGAGTGCCTTTGTGAGTATGCGTCTTAGTGTGTGCGTATGTATGCATGATGAATATGTGTGTGTGTAAGAGTGTGTATGTATATATTTGTTCATGTGTGTGTGTGTTACCTCTCCTCCAGAGCAGAGGCCATGCTTTCGAAGGAGCTGTCGTAGCGGAGGAGAGGCAAGCCGCTGCCTGAACGAGTCGAGTCCAGCAGCTCCGACACACCAAAGTACCGCGTCTTCTCATGGTACAGATCCATGTCCTAGACAAACACACACACACACACACACACACACACACACACACACACACACACACACACACACACACACACACACACACACACACACACACACACACACACAGAGAGTTTGAGACAACAGTGTGTGTGTGTGTGTGTGTGTGTGTGTGTGTGTGTGTGTGTGACTGTGTGTGTGTCTGTGTCAGTGTGGGTCTGTGTGTGTGAATGTCTTACGTTATTGAAGGTGGAGGGCCAGTGTATCTCGTTGTAAGGGCTGATGCGTGTGTGTTGTGTCTGCAGGGCAAAGGGGAACGAGGTGACGTGGAGAGTCAGGATGTTGGTGGCATCTCTGATCTGAAGGGAGTTGAGCAGGCTGTCCACGAACCCACCGCCGGAGTCACCACCGTTGGCACCGTACGGTCCACTGGGAGACAGGGGGATGTATACTGTACGTTACGGTCACGTTAGAAACACAGGGACACACTCACACAGACACACGCAAGCAAAAAAGCACACAAACGCACACACGCACACACACCTGCTGATGTCCCAGTGTGCGTGGTCATGGACCAGGATGTAGAGTGTGTTGGAGTTCCTGTGTGCTTCCTGTATGAGGTCATCAATGCGCGCCCTGGCCTCCTGGTCCATCTTGACCACGTAGCGCTCAGCCTCTCTCTGAGACAGACACTCCTGCTCCAACCCCAGCTGCTGGAGGACACCTACAGGCATAGACAATGATTAAACACACACAAGCTCGAACGCACACGTGCGGACACACACACACCCACACCCACACAAACATACACACACATGACACCAATGTGTTTCAGGTGAAGGGTTGAGTAACGCGAGTGAACACATTTCTCAAGGATTCTATAATACACCAGCAGAGGGCTCTGTGTTTTCAACCTGCTATACAACACAGACATCAGCTAGAGGAGAACAAGACCTGAAGACAACTTCCTGGAAGTCACCTCAGAGGGATTGAGGTGAAGGCGGGAAGGAGGAGGAAGGAGGAGGAAGATGAAGAGGAGAGTCTGCTGAACTGTGAGATGAACGTGGAGGAGAAAGAGAAAGAGATAGAGGAGAGGGAAAAGAGGAATGTTGATGTTGATATCTGGAATAGAAGTGAAAGAAAAGAGAAGGAAGAATAGGAGGAAGAGAGGAGGGATCTCACCTGAGTTCCAGAGATGCAGTACAGTCTGTTGGAAGGTGACCTCAGATGGAGGAACACAGATGAGGAAGTGGACCCTGTTGAAGGAGCCCAGGTCCAGGTTCTGAGTGCTGGAGTCAGCTATGGCACACACATGGGACAGCAGCTTCCTGGCTACCGCCAACTGGATGGGCCGCACCTCCCGCCACTCCACACAGTACTCTACACACACACAGAAACACACACACACGTTAGACATACACGTTAGACACAAATGTATATACACGCACACATGGAAACACACGTTTTAGACACCACACAAATGTATAAACATAATGCACACTCACACACATACAGACACAGGTTTTGGACAGACTCTACACATATCATGCACAAAGTCATAAACGCAACACATATACACAACACACACACACACACAAAACATATTACACACACCTCTTGCCACTTCACATGAAATTCTACACACATACAGTATGTAGGTACAGTATGTAGCTTAGTCAAACTACACACATTTCATGATGTTCTCTCCACACAGAGTGCATGTCTCACCTGAGCAGGAGTCCTTGGGGCTCTCAGCTCTGTCTTTGGGGCTGCCTGTGTGTCTGTCTGTGGCTGGCTCTTTGGGGCTGCCTGTAGCTCTGTCCGTCTGTCTGTCTTTAGGGCTGCTGTCTCCTGTGGACTCCTGACTGCTGGACAGGGGGGACAGCTGGCTACTGCTCTCCACAGCAGCACTCTCCAGCAACACATCTACCTCACCATCTGACAAACACATACAATATGGTGAGTACATGCATACAGTAAACAATGTACAGTGTACATCTCTCAGAGCACTTAGAAAATATGTATATGAAACAAATCCATTGAAGTTAAGATGGGTAAATACACACACACGCACAAACACAGACACACTTTCTCAGCATCCAGGTGGGTTGTGTACAGATGTAACATCATCATTTGATCACTGTTTTGTTGATGAGAAGCAGGAAATGCTAATTTCAGACTTGATTGTCCCTTATGTAAAACGTATCAAAATATCCATTCATTATATAATCTACATTGCTGCAGGATAATTTTTCGGCTGTAGCAAACTGGCTCAAATGAAGATCCTACATCTGTAGTAGTCTTACCAGGTCCCAGAGAGTTGCAGAAGGTGGTGAGTTCCTGGGTCATGCCAGAGGACAACTGTTGACTGATCTCTCTCAGACTATCACTGGGACTGAACATCCCCTCAGCCAGGGTACGACACTGGTGTTTACCTACACACACACGCACACACAAATAGTATACACCAGTTATTACACACACGCATGCATGCACACAAAAGTCTGCAACTCCACTCACACCATAAGTCGAAGTGTAAACACACATAGCAAATGTAAAAGACACAAGCAGGCACCCACACACAATATTACACCCCCCTCCCCACCACACACCTGTCACCACCACACAGGACTCAGTCTCCTGTCCCTTGGCTGTACAGATGATGACCACATAGTTGGTATGAGCCAGCCGTCCCTCCATCAGCCTAGTGAAGGTGTCAGCCAGCCCCAGAGCCATTGAGGTCTTCTCCCCCAGCACCACTACTCCCTCCCCACATGACGAGGCTGCCAGCTGGGCCAGCCAGGGCAGCTGGGAGGGGGTGAGGGCCTGGGCCTGTGGCAGCCCAGGCAGAGTGGAGGGAGCCTGAGGGAGGGAGAGGCCAGGCTGGGGCTGCTGGTACTGGCGGATCTCACTGAGGTGGGACTCTCTCCAGGAGCGCATGAAGATCTGCTCCAGGTCCTGGATCAGCGGGACCTGGTCTGGGCCTGGAGGGAAATGACAATAACCAGTTATTACCAACTCGGTTTTTAACGATTGCCTCAATGTAATAGTACGTTCTGCACAATTCAGCCTTTTTAACTGGGGCGGCAGGTAACCTAGCAGTTAAGAGGCTTGGGCCAGTAACCTAAATGTCGTTGGTTCGAATCCCTGAGCCGACTGAAAAATCTGTCGATGTGCCCTTGAGCAAGGCACTTAACCCTAAATGCTCCTGTAAATCACTCTGGATAAGAGCGTCTGCTAAATGACTACAATGTCAAATGTAACTGTGAGCATGACTAAAATAAAAAATGAAATCAACCATCTCTCTCACCTAGTTGCACCAGGTAGTATACAGTGAGTAGTATCTGCATCTCTGCAGACAGGGGCTGTATAGGAGAGGGTCCATAGTGTTGGTAGATCCTGGGCAGGGCCTGGCTGTTCTGATAGCAGCTCTGGAGCAGGGAGCTGACTTGCACATCACACACCTTACCACTCAGCTGGGGTAGGCTGCCATGACCTGGGGACCAGAGACACACACACACACACACACACACACACACACAGACAGGTCACACACACAGACAGGCACGCACACACACACGTACACACACACACACCAGATGCTACTGCACAGGATCAGGTTGTGGGAAAATGGAGAGTGAGCTAATGGATACCCCCAGGGGATGGAGGGATGAGGGGGATGGGTGGGAAACAGAATAGAGGTGAAAGGATGAGAGGTGGGGAAATGATAATTGATCCAGGTGAAGCGGTGGTTGAGTGAGAGAGAGGTGGAGTAACAAGTTGGGGTGAAGGGGTGAGATAGAGCAGAGGACATTATGACCTTTCCACTGCTGAGCTAAGAAGCTTTAGGACAGTGGCTCAGACTCCGGTCCTCAAGGGCCTCAGTGTCTGCTGGGTTTTGGTTGCACTCTTGCGTTTAATGTCACTGTGGAATAGGAACACACATACACACACAAATACGCACGCACGCACACGTGCACACACACACTTCTGACCTCTGAAGATGACGGGCTGGAGTCTGCAGGTGTTCAACAGCTGCTCAGGCACTGTGACAGACGGCCCGGGGGGGGAGGGGGGGTGGGAGGACCCCTGGGACACACTCTCTGGGGGGGCATGGTCTGTGGGCACAGGAACACACACACACTCAGCAGGTAGCAGAGATAAAACAGTGGTAACTAACTATACCCACAAAGAAAAGAGCAGCCTTGTATGCTAGTTAGCTTCTGACATCTGAAATTGCATGCACGCATGTGTGCACGCACACACGGGACACACACATGCACTCTCTCGCTCTCTCTCTCTCTCTCTCCTACCTGGTTTGGTACCATTGGTGAGTGATGAGGAAGAGGAGGAGGAGGAGGAAGATGGGGGGGTCTTCACAGCTGAAGACTCAGGAGACCAGCCTTTGTGTCTCTTTTTAGGTGGTCCCGCATTGAATGTACCTGACAGGACAAGTAACACACTGTTATGTATTGTATGTCTCTGGGGTTGGGGATGCTTCTGGATTTGTATGCACATTTTTAAAAAAATACAGAATATACAGAATAATGTCTTCTTGATGGACAATTAACATTCATTCATTATTTCATAAGGCACCCTAAATACAGTGCATTCTAGTTCACCTGTTTGTTTGTTCGTTAATTCATTCTTCTGTTTATCCAACAGATCAGCCAGCAAGCCAGCCAGCCAGCCAACCAACCTGCCAGCCAGCTAACCAACCAGCCAGCAAGCCAGCCAGCAAGCCAGGCAACCAGCCAGCTAACTAACCAGCCAGCAAGCCAGCCAGCAAGCCAGCCAACCAGCCTGCCAGCCAGCCAGCCAGACAGCCAGCTAACCAACCAGCCAGCAAGCCAGCCAGCCAGCAAGCCAGCCAGCCAGCCAGCCAGCCAGCCAGCCAGCTAACCGACCAGCCATCAAGCCAGCCAGCCAGCCAGCAAGCAAGCCAACCAGCCTGCCAGCCAGTCAGCCAGACAGCCAGCTAACCAACCAGACAGCAAGCCAGTCAGCAAGCCAGTCAACCAGCCAGCTAACTAACCAGCCAGCCAGTTAGTCAACCAACCAGCTAACTAACCAGCCAGCCAGTTAGTCAACCAGCCAGCTAGCTAACCAACCAACCAGCCAGCTAACTAACCAGCCAGCCAGTTAGCCAACCAGCCAGCTAACTAACCAGCCAGCTAACTAACCAGCCAGCCAGTTAGACAACCAGACAGCTAACTAACCAGCCAGCCAGTTAGCCAACCAGCCAGCAGGCAGTATAACCGTAGCTCACTATTGACCATAAAGATAGCACGGTCTTTGTCATATAAACCAGCTCCTCCTCTTCCCCTCTACACGTGCTGTCTTTCCTCTCCTCTCTGCCTGCTCTCTTCTTATGCAGCAACAGAGACAAAGACCAAAGGGTCCACGTGTTGAAACGCCCCTATCAAAACCCAGACTGGCAGGAAGGAAGCCTTCAACTTTACAACTAAACCCACTGAGAATGAGACAGCCAGAAAGAGAGGGAGAGAGGGAAAGAGAAAGAGAGAGACTTTTTACTGTGCTGCTTTTATTGAGATAACAGTCTGAGGGAGATAGAGGGAGGAAGAGAACGGAGAGAGGGAGAGTGTTGCTGAATGAAAGGGGGTCTTAACAATGGGGGCCCACACACAATACAGCCGGCTCCTACTGGGCACTTTAGACTGTTAAAACACAGGAGCTCTCTCTTTCAGGGGGAGGTGTGAAGATGAGGGGGGGGGGGGGGGGGGGGGTACAATGACATCACATATTTAAAGCCATGCCTCCTACCCCATAGAGATGCTATAATGCATATGTCATTCTATGTCATACCCCTTCATAATACATAAACACACACACACACAAGCGTGCACACACACACACACACACACACAAGCGTGCACACACACACACACACACACAAACACACACACACACACAAGTTACCTATAACTGTGGGTCTCCCTGGTCCATTGGATAGTACGGCCGTCTGGGGCAAAGGATTCTGGGATAGGGGAGTGTGGCTCCCATTGGTCAGGGGAGGGGGGAGGTCAGCCAGGTGAGGGTGGCCGATCGGATCTACAGGGGCGCCGGCTTGAGGGACGGAAAAAAACAACAAACATGGTCATCTAGCAGACAGTTTCATAGTGTGTGTGGGTGTGTCTGTGTGTCTGTGTGTGTGTGTTATGTATGTGTGTGTGGGGTTATGTCTGTGAGTGAGTGTGTGTGTGTGTGTGTGTGTGTGTGTGTGTGTGTGTGTGTGTGTGTGTGTGTGTGTGTGTGTGTGTGTGTGTGTGTGTACCAGTGTAGCTGCCGGGTGTGTGTGCAGGGTGAGCGGTGACCGCTGGATTGAGGAGGTGCTCGTCTGAGATAACATGACCATCAGAGGCGTTGGGCGCTGTCTGTCTCCCTCTGCTCTCTGAAAAGAAGACGCACACAGTCAGACACACAACAACACACAGCAACACAAACACACACGCGTACAGATTAGCATTTGGCTACACACACACAGTCAGCCAGGCATACAGAAATACACACAGTCAAAACCATCAAAACACAGTCAATGCTCCTGTACTTACACAGCGTTTGTGTACTAATTTGAGAGAACGTATGGCTATTTTCCGAAAGAGCACTAGAGTCACTCCAGTGACTATGTTAATGCCAACTGAATACAGTGGGGGAAAAAAGTATTTAGTCAGCCATCAATTGTGCAAGTTCTCCCACTTAAAAAGATGAGAGAGGCCTGTAATTTTCTTCATAGGTACACGTCAACTATGACAGACAAAATGAGATTTTTTTTCTCCAGAAAATCACATTTTTAATGAATTTATTTGCAAATTATGGTGGAAAATAAGTATTTGGTCAATAACAAAAGCTTCTCAATACTTTGTTATATACCCTTTGTTGGCAATGACACAGGTCAAACGTTTTCTGTAAGTCTTCACAAGGTTTTCACACACTGTTGCTGGTATTTTGGCCCATTCCTCCATGCAGATCTCCTCTAGAGCAGTGATGTTTTGGGGCTGTCGCTGGGCAACACGGACTTTCAACTCCCTCCAAAGATTTTCTATGGGGTTGAGATCTGGAGACTGGCTAGGCCACTCCAGGACCTTGAAATGCTTCTTACGAAGCCACTCCTTCGTTGCCCGGGCGGTGTGTTTGGGATCATTGTCATGCTGAAAGACCCAGCCACGTTTCATCTTCAATGCCCTTGCTGATGGAAGGAGGTTTTCACTCAAAATCTCACGATACATGGCCCCATTCATTCTTTCCTTTACACGGATCAGTCGTCCTGGTCCCTCTGCAGAAAAACAGCCCCAATGCATGATGTTTCCACCCCCATGCTTCACAGTAGGTATGGTGTTCTTTGGATGCAACTCAGCATTCTTTGTCCTCCAAACACGACAAGTTGAGTTTTTACCAAAAAGTTATATTTTGGTTTCATCTGACCATATGACATTCTCCCAATCATCTTCTGGATCATCCAAATGCACTCTAGCAAACTTCAGACGGGCCTGGACATGTACTGGCTTAAGCAGGGGGACACGTCTGGCACTGCAGGATTTGAGTCCCTGGCGGCGTAGTGTGTTACTGATGGTAGGCTTTGTTACTTTGGTCCCAGCTCTCTGCAGGTCATTCACTAGGTCCCCCCGTGTGGTTCTGGGATTTTTGCTCACCGTTCTTGTGATCATTTTGACCCCACGGGGTAAGATCTTGCGTGGAGCCCCAAATCGAGGGAGATTATCAGTGGTCTTGTATGTCTTCCATTTCCTAATAATTGCTCCCACAAGTTGATTTCTTCAAACCAAGCTGCTTACCTATTGCAGATTCAGTCTTCCCAGCCTGGTGCAGGTCTACAATTTTGTTTCTGCTGTCCTTTGACAGCTCTTTGGTCTTGGCCATAGTGGAGTTTGGAGTGTGACTGTTTGAGGTTGTGGACAGGTGTCTTTTATACTGATAACAAGTTCAAACAGGTGCCATTAATACAGGTATCGAGTGGAGGACAGAGGAGCCTCTTAAAGAAGACGTTACAGGTCTGTGAGAGCCAGAAATCTTGCTTGTTTGTAGGTGACCAAATACTTATTTTCCACCATAATTTGCAAATAAATTCATTAAAAATCCTACAATGTGATTTTCTGGATTTTTTTCTTCTCATTTTGTCTGTCATAGTTGACGTGTACCTATGATGAAAATTACAGGCCTCTCTCATCTTTTTAAGTGGGAGAACTTGCACAATTGGTGGCTGACTAAATACTTTTTTTCCCCACTGTATGTTAATGTGAGCTCTACTTACATGTTAATGCCAACTTCATATGTTAATGTGAGCTCTACTTGCATGTTAATGCCAACTGAATATGTTAATGTGAGCTCTACTTACATGTTAATGCCAACTTAATATGTTAATGTGAGCTCTACTTACATGTTAATGCCAACTTAATATGTTAATGTGAGCTCTACTTGCATGTTAATGCCAACTGAATACGTTAATGTGAGCTCTACTTACATGTTAATGTAAACTCTACTCTAGTTACTGTAGGTCTGAAACTCACCCCAAACCCTCTTCCTAATCTGTGTGGATTAGACTTGATTTACTGTCTCTCTGCCTCATATCCTGTATACCACAGGTATTATCAGGAATACAGTAACAGTCTAGCCACAGGCTCCGACCCCTCTTCACCCTGACCCCAGTCCTGACCTCTCACCCCAGACCTCTGTCCTCCACACCTGGAAAGACAGGTCAGGTCACAGACCCCAACTCTCCTACAAACTCCAACTTAGACCCCTGTCCACAGAACGACAGCAGAGATACATTGAAGGAGAGACTGACCCACTGACCTGACCCCTCTCTCTTTCTCTCTTTCTCTCTCTCTCTCCCTCCCCCCTCTACCTCGCTCTCTTTCTCAATTCAGTTCAATATACTTTATTGACATGGAACGTTACAACACTTACATTGTCATGGAAAGATCACACATGAAAATATCCCCCCCCATCCCCTCTACTCCCCCTGCTTGTCTTACCGAGGCCCTTCCAGGAGATAGCAGCCCCCCTGACCAGCTGTCCATGGCTATTCCTGTACAGGTGGTACTTTAAGTGCTTCTGTTTCTTGGGCTGGGTGCTCAGCTTCAGGTTGATGTGGTTGGAGAACTCAGTGAAGTAGCGGAAGCCCTTCTCTTCACAGCCCATACAGTTCCCAGAGAACCCTGAGGATGACAACACAAACACTGGGTCAGTGTGTGTGTGTGTGTGTGTGTGTGTGTGTGTGAGTGTGAGTGTGTGTGTGTGTTTGGGAGTAATAAACCTTTTCTCCCGTAGCGAGAGAAAGAGTGTGTGAGCGATAATGTTTCCATGGTTACAGGTCAGCTGGGTTGTGAGATGGTGTGTGTTGTGCGTGTGTGTGTCTAGCAGAGCCCAGGTTGAGGGACTAATAATGTGTGTATGTGACTTCAGTCAGGGTACCCTGACTGTTCTTTATAGCCTCTCTCTCTCTCTCTCTCTCTCTCGCTCTCTCTGTCATTCTCTCTCTCTCTCTCTCTCTCTCTCTCTCTCTCTCTCTCTCTCTCTCTATGTCATTCTCTCTCTCTCTCTCTCTCTCTCTCTCTCTCTCTCTCTCGCTCTCTCTGTCATTCTCTCTCTCACTCTCTCTCTCTCTCTCGCTCTCTCTGTCATTCTCTCTCTCTCTCTCTCTCTCTCTCTCTCTCTCTCTCTCTCTCTCTCTCTCTCTCTATGTCATTCTCTCTCTCTCTCTCTCTCTCTCTCTCTCCCCTTCTCTCTATTTCAGCTTCGTCAATGCCTCACTCACTCCCTTTCCTTCGCCAGCCCCCACTCTTCCCCTTTCTCAATGTAGCTCCTGCCAACCCCACTCTCCCTCTCTCCATCCATCTCACTGTAAACCTCACTCCACCCAACTCTTTCGCAATCTCTTCAATCTCAATCTCTTTGTCCCTCTCTATCCTACCACCTTTACTCTCTTTCTTCCTTTTCCCTTCATCTGGACCAAGGGTTGCCTAGCCCTGCTATAGTCTGTGCTTTCTATGTGTGTGTGTGTATGTGTGTGTGTGGGTGTGTGTGTATGTGTGCGTGCATGCGAGTGTGTGTATCTGTGGGTGTCTCACCCAGCAGTGCGTTGAGTCCTCGTTCGTCGGGCAGGAACCTGCGGTCGACGGCACACACCAGCAGTGTGTCTGGTGCACTGGGGGACTTGGCCCCTACCAGCAGGAACCCTGGGGCCACGTCCAGAGGCTCTGATGCCAGGGAGGACAAACGCAGGTCCCTACCGGCCTGGCAGAACCCTGAGAGGGACACACACACACACAGACTGTTACCCTAACCAGACAGACAGATCTCTTGCCCCCAGACGGAAGCCTAAGACAGGAGACAATGTATACAGTGAGGGGGGCAGCCCTGAGGGAACCATGTGTGTTCATACCGTCCGTGGTGCAGCATCCTTCTGGCGGGGGCTTCATATAGTATGGAACGGGGGGGCTGTTGGACTCTGAGCCATCTTCCTCCTCCTCCTCCTCATTCTCCACCCGGCCTGCTGACACACATTCTCATTACAGAGTGTTCCAACACACACACACACAAGCGCGCACACATAGACACATACACGCATACAGGTGCAGACACACGTACACACGCACTCAAACACATACGCAGCACACACACACAGACACACACCATTGTGCAGGGGTGGCTGCTCTGCCTCCAGGTAGAGCTGTGAGAAGACAGGCCGTGGCACCACAGTGTTGGAGCGGAGTGAAGCCTCTATGGAGTTATGAAGCACCTCCTCAAAACGTGTGGTCCTCAACTGGCCCGCATACGAGTTCCCCATCGCAAACCTAGACACACAGGAATGCACACACACACACACACACAAGTTCAACAAGACCTTGTACATTACTTCTAACAGTTTACCATAATCCACCTACACACACACACACACACACACACACAACATGGCCGCACACATCCAGAGTCATATCTCTCTCTCTCTTTCTCTCCCTCTCTCTTTCTCTCAATAATATATATGGCTCTGTTGTCACTTCATCTGTCACACAACCTGGACAACCTTTCTGGCACTACATGCTTACCCCAATCATTACTTAGACAGGGTGAACAGTGGCGCTCAAAATCTCTAGGCGGCATTCTGCCTTCTCCCTACAGTTTTATAATAATAAATAATAATATGCCATTTAGCAGACGCTTTTATCCAAAGCGACTTACAGTCATGCGTGCATACATTTTTTTTTTTTTTTTTTTTTGTATTTTTTTTTTTGTGTATGGGTGGTCCCGGGGATCGAACCCACTACCTTGGCGTTACAAGCGCCGTGCTCTACCAGCTGAGCTACAGCCATTAGCTTCGCTCATGTGAACTACAATCCCGACACTGTGTTTTAACGTTTAGAAACGTCAATAGTCATCGCTTGCGATATGGCTTTCGAAACATATGGCCCTTATCTTTCATCAGCAAGAAAGAATGCTTCAAATAAAAAGATACACTTACTGTAGATGGTTGCATCTTGTTTTTGGTAAACAAGCGCTGTAACATGGAGATATGGCCGTGTGGGAACACTACCCTTAACCCTATAAAGGTGTGTATCAATTTAACCTTTTATGTCATTTGTATTATTTCTCGCTGAAATGAAAGATAAGGTCTTTATGCTTCCAAAACCGAACTGCAAATGACGCGTGTGAATGTTCAGATTGAGCGTTGTGGCTCTTAACAAAACTCCCCCATACAGAAGACGCCTTCGTCCAATGACTCTTATGTATAATGTAATGTAACTGAGAGTCATGATCAAAGGCTAGGTGAACAGGTGAGCCAGTAACTGAAACCCATGTCAGTCAACGTCCTTTTTCAGGTCAGAAGAGTAATTGGAGCAACACGCAAAAAGCAGAGCCGCAGGCAAAATGTCCCCCAGAACCCAGAAAGGCTTGATTTTTTTTTTTTTACATCAACATTCAAAACACTTAAAATAAATGTCATTTTCTTCATGTGATTTTCTCCATTAGATATGTTGTGAAGAAAAATTACTAGCAACACAGTGTTTGGCCTCAATGAGAAGAGGTCAGATAAAAGGTCACTTCAGGATGGCGCTGTGACCCCTGCCTGGGGCAGTTGACCTCAGAAAGTGACAGCTGATTGGTTGCTTCAGTAAAACACAGGAAGAGCCAAACTACTCACACTTGTTGGGAGATTCTCAATTGGGAAAAGTCCATCGTCTCTTCAACTCCTCCGTCCTCCTCTCCTCCATGACCCAGAAACCGACAAGTGGCCGAGTGATCAAGGACAGTGTCAATTCGTTAGTAGGCGAATGAAGGATTCTGCTCCCCTCCTCGATTACCTACTTCGTTAGAGTATCCTCACACGGAAGTGTTTTAAAATCCGCCATATCCCCCTTTGATTCAGCTGTTGTTTTCTCAAAGGAGAAAACCATGCACACATTTAAAAACAATATCCGACTTATCCATTTAGCTATAAAATAATGTATTGCACAACTAGCTACATTTGTTTTGATCATTTTACACATTTCTTTTGGGATTCCACAGTTGTAAACGTCATTTGCCTGATGACATGTGAGTGAAGGAGAGTCTAATTTCATAAACATGTTTTGGGGTTTTTACATTTCCTCTCCTCGCCTCCGCTCCTCGATTACCTTTGACCTTTTTTTTCCAAAACAGGCGAAGACAGGACAGAGGACGGAGGAGGGCAAAGCTATTTGAGATTCCCTTTCAGTGAATATGATTAGGTAAAACAAACAAGAGAGAAGGGGTAGGAGGGAGACAGAGAGAGGGGTGGGGAGAGAGAGAGAATAGGGGGAAAAAGCTAGAAAAATAGTGCGATACAGAAAGAGAAAAAGAAAGGAAGTAGTCTGTTCTTTACACTGACTCTGGCACACACACATACACACACACACCACACACACACACATACACACATACACACACACACAGCAGCGATGGCAGACTCTGGCGCGATGGCTGTCCAATCTCCACCTCCATAAAATAATCAGCTACACAGTCACAGAGTCAGGTCGCCCTGACCTAAACAGCCTGCTCGGCTCAGCTCACCCCCACCACACACACTGACACACACAATGGTGGCTCAGCTCAGCAATGTGGGTAAACACAGCATGGTCAGCACTCACAGTCACTATTACAGTATACTACAATTCACTACAGACTACACTATACACACACTAACATTGACCATTCATACTAATCCTATACAATATACACTCACTATTACAGAGTAGCACACAAACCTTCACTACCTCACATACTCCAGATGAAGGCACAATGCAAAATGTAGGCCGTAGGGTACTATCTCTGATGGCCAATACTTTTTATGTTTACATTTAAGTCATTTAGCAGACACTCTTATCCAGAGCGACTTACAGTTAGTGCATTCATCTTAAGATAGCTAGGTGGGACAACCACATATCACAGTCATAGTAAGTACTTTTTTCCTCAATAAAGTAGTTATCAGAAAAGTCAGTGCTAGTAGGAAGAGACAAAGGCAGATTTTTCCCACACATTTTATGATGTCATATTTAAGATACTCTTTGAAGAGTAGGGTTTCAGATGTTTTCGGGAAGAATCAATCAAATCAAATCAGTTTTAAGAAAATAGAGTTAAGAAAATATTTACAAAATAAATTAATGTCAAAAATAGCGAGTAGCTATTTTCCATACAAAACTCTTCTCTATCCTGACACCCCAATTGTGGGGGGGGGTGTCAGGATAGAGAAGAGTTTTGTCTGGGCTGAGCTGAGTTGAGCAGGAGCTGACCCCCTGTAGGGGCAGTTAACCTCAGAAAGTGACAGCTGATTGGTTTCTTTAGTAAAACACAGGAAGATTCGTTGGGAGATTCTCAATTAGGAAAAAGTCCATCCTCTCCTCGACTCCTCTGTCCTCCTCTTCTCCGTGACCAGGGGAAACCGATAAGTGGCCGAGTGATTGAGGAGAGTGTCAATTCGTTAGTAGGCGAACGAAGGAGTCTGCTCACCTCCTCGATTACCTCACGCGGAAGTGTATTGCACAACTAGCTACATTTGTTTACATCACTTTACACATTTATTTTGGGATTCCACACTTGTAAACGTCATTTGCCTGATGACATGTGAGTGAAGGAGTCTAATTTCATAAATGTGTTTTTACATTTCCTCTCCTCGCCTCCGCTCCTCGATTACCTTTGACCTTTTTTTTCAAGAAGAGGCAAAGACAGGACAGAGGAGGGAGGAGGGAGGGGAGCAAAGCTATTTGAGATTCTACCATAGTTCCCCTTTCAGTGAATATGATTAGGTAAAACAAACGAGAGAGAGGTGGGGAGAGAGAGAGAATAGGGGGAAATAGGCAAGAAAATTTGTGCGATATAGAAAGAGAAAAATAAAGTAGTGTATCTTGTTGTGAGCAGCAGACGTTCACTAACTAGCCTGTTCTTTACACTGACTCTGACACACACACATACATACACACCACACACGCACACACACACACACACACACACACACACACACACACACACACACACACACACACACACACACACACACACACACACACACACACACACACACACACACACACACACACACAAACAGAGAGGAAGACAGAGAGAGAGAGAGAGAGATTTTGAATAGATTTTTGATTTATTAAGATCCCCATTAGCCGACGCCAATGGCGACAGCTAGTCTTACTGGGGTCCGACAGATAACGAAAAAGACATTACAGAGAAAATACTTTACAATTAACATAAATGTTTTAACATTAACATCTACTGTGTGTGTGTGTGTGTGTGTGTGTGCATGTGTGCATCTATCAGTTACACCTACAGTTGAAGTCGGAAGTTTACATAGACCTTAGCCAAATACATATAAACTCAGTTTTTCACAATTCCTGACATCTAGTCCTAGTAAAAATTCCCTGTCTTAGGTCAGTTAGGATCACCACTTTATTTTAAGAATGTGAAATGTCAGAATAATAGTAGAGAGAATGATTTATTTCAGCTTTTATTTATTTCATCACATTCCCAGTGGGTCAGAAGTTTACATACACTCAATTAGTATTTGGTAGCATTGCCTTAAAATTGTTTAACTTGGGTCAAACGTTTCGGGTAGCCTTCCACAAGCTTCCCGCAATAAGTTGGGTGAATTTTGGCCCATTCCTCCTGACAGAGCTGGTGTAACTGAGAGGTTTGTAGGCCTCCTCGTTCGCACACACTTTTTCAGTTCTGCCCACACATTTTCTATAGGATTGAGGTCAGGGCTTTGTGATGGTCACTCCAATACCTTGACTTTGTTGTCCTTAAGCCATTTTGCCACAACTTTGGAAGAATGCTTGGGGTCATTGTCCATTTGGAAGACCCATTTGCGACCAACCTTTAACTTCCTGACTGATGTCTTGAGATGTTGCTTCAATATATCCACTTAATTTTCCTTCCTCATGATGCCATCTATTTTGTGAAGTGCACCAGTCCCTCCTGCAGCAAAGCACCCCCACAGCATGATGCTGCCAACCCCGTGCTTCACGGTTAGGATGAACCAGACTTGTGGAGGTCTACAATATTTTTTCTGAGGTCTTGGCTGATTTCTTCTGATTTTCCAATGATGTCAAGCAAAGAGGCACTGAGTTTGAAGGTAGGCCTTGAAATACATCCACAGGTACACCTCCAATTGACTCAAATGTTGTCAATTAGCCTACCAGAAACTTCTAAAGCCATGACATTATTTTCTAGAATATTCCAAGCTGTTTAAAGGCACAGTCAACTTAGTGTATGTAAACTTCTGACCCACTAGAATTGTGATACAGTGAATTATGAGTGAAATAATCTGTCTGTAAACAATTGTTGGAAAAATACTTGTGTCTTGCAAAAAGTAGATTTCCTAACCGACTTGCCAAAACTATAGTTTGTTAACAAGAAATTTGTGGAGTGGTTGACATTTTTTTGAGTTTTAATGACTCCAACCTAAGTGTATGTAAACTTCCGACTTCAACTGTAGATGTCAGAACATATGTTGTAACAGGCGTTGTACCATGAGGTGTTGCTTTATTCGTTTTTTGAAACCACGTTTGCTGTTCACTTGCGCTATATAAGATGGAAGGGAGTTCCATGCACTCATTTCTCTGTATAATACTGTACGTTTCCTTGAATTTGTTCTGGACCTGGGGACTGTGAAAAGACCCCTGGTGGCTTGTCTGGTGGGGTAAGTGTGTGTGTCAGTGCTGTGTGTAAGTTGACAATGCAAACAATTTGGAATTTCCAAAACATTAATGTTTCTTATAAAAACAAGAAGTGACGCAGTCAGTCTTTCCTGAACTCTTATCCAAGACAGACTGGCATGAATAGTATTAATATTAGCCCTCTGATTACAATGAAGAGCAAGACGTGCCGCTGTGATGAGGTGATGTTGAAGGAGTCAGGCACAGGAGGATAAATCACAGAATAACAGGCTTTATTCCGCAACCACAGAGTTACGCAGTAACGCGTCAAAACACACTGGAAAATACAAGGCACAAGGGGAAATATCCCGGCGATACAAAATACAAGGAGCTTCACCGAGCTTCACTACTCTCCACAATAAACAATCACACACAAAGACAATGGTGCAGAGGGAACACTTGTACAGGTACTGATGAGGGGATATGAACCAGGTGTGTGTAATAAATAAGACAAAATAAATGGATGATGGCTAGTGGCTAGAAGGCAGGTGACGACAAACGCCAAAGCCTGCCCGAACAAGGAGAGGAGGCAGTCGTGACAGTACCCCCCCCCCCCCCTTGACGGGCAGCTCCAGCAGCGCACCAACACCGGCCTCGGGGACGACCAGGAGGACACGGAGCAGGGCGAGCCGGATGGCGACGGTGGAAATCCCGCAACAGGGAGGGATTGAGGATATCCCTCACCGGGACCCAGCAATGCACCTCCGGACCGTACCCCTCCCACTCCACGAGGTAATGAAGGCCCATCACCCGAAGCCTCGAATCCAGGATGGAACGGACGGAGTACGCCGGAGCCCCCTTGATGTCCAGAGGGGGTGGAGGGACCTCCCGCACCTCAGACTCCTGGAGCGGACCAACCACCACCGGCCTGAGGAGAGACACATGGAACGAGGGGTTAATGCGGTAATCTGGAGGGAGTAGTAACCTTTAAGTAACCACTTTTATTCTCCTCAGGACTTTGAATGGCCCCACAAACCGCGGGCTCAGCTTCCGGCAGGGCAGGCGGAGGGGCAAATTCCGGGTCGAGAGCCAGACCCGATCACCTGGTACAAAGACCAGGGCGTCACTGTGGTGGCGGTCAGTGTTGGCCTTCTGGCAACGCACAGCTCATTTGAGGTGGACGTGAGCAGCGTTCAACGTCTCCTCCGTGCGCCGAAACCAGTCATCCACCGCAGGAGCCTCGGTCTGGCTCTGATGCCACGGTGCCAGAACCGGCTGATAACCCAAAACACATTGAAATGGCGTTAGGTTAGTGGAGGAGTGGCGGAGAGAGTTCTGGGCATATTCGGCCCATGGCAAGAACACCGACCACTCCCCCGGCCGGTCTTGGCAGTAGGACCGCAGGAACCTACCCACATCCTGATTCACCCGTTCCACCTGCCCATTAGACTCGGGTTGAAAACCAGAGGTCAGGCTGACCGAGACCCCCAGACATTCCATGAACGCCTTCCAGACCCTGGATGTGAACTGGGGACCCCGGCCCGTAGTGCCGGAAGACGTGTGTAAACAGGGCCTCCACAGTCTGCAGGGCCGTAGGGACACCGGGCAGAGGAAGGAGGCAGCAGAATTTGGAAAAGCGGTTCACAACAACCAGGATGGTGTTGTTACCTTGAGAGAGGGGAAGATCAGTAAGGAAGTCTATACACAAGTCACAAGTGACAAGTCACAAGTGGGACCATGGCCGTTGTGGAACTGGTAAGGGCTGTAACTTACCCGCTGGGAGGTGCCTAGGTGCCTTACTCTGGGCGCACACCGAGCAGGAGGAGACATACACCCTCACGTCCTTAGCCAAGGTAGGCCACCAGTACTTTCTGGTCAGGCAGCGCACTGTACGACCGATACCTGGGTGACCAGAGGAGGGGGACGTGTGTGCCCAATAGATCAGACGGTCACGGACAAGAGAAGGCACGTACTGCAGCCCAGCTGGACAGTGAGGAGGAGATGGTCCGTGCGTAATGCCCGCTCTATGTCCGCGTCCATCAACCATACTACAGGCGGCACAATGTAGGAAGCCGGGAGTATGGGGGTGTTGTCTATGGGCCTCTCCTCTGTGTCATACAGCCATGACAGTGCGTCTGCCTTCACGTTCTTCGTACCCGAGATGTAAGATAGTGTAAAATCAAACCGGGTGAAGAATAGGGCCTACCTGGCCTGGCGAGGGTTCAGCCTCCTCGCTGCCCGGATGTACTCCAGGTTATGGTGGTCCGTCCAGACGAGGAAAGGGTGTTTCTCCCCCTCCACCCGGTCAGGGCTAGGACAACAGCCAACAGGTCCCGTTCACCAACGTCGTAGTTCTTCTCCACCGGGCTGAGCTTCTTGGAGAAGAAGGCCAGGGGCGGAGCTTGGGTGGCGTGCCCAAGTGTTGACATAGGACTGCGCCTATGCCTACCTCGGATGCATCCACCTCCACTACGAACGGTAGTGATGGATCGGGATGTGCCAGTACCGGGGCTGAGGTGAACAGAACCCTCAGGTTACTGAAGGCCCTGTCAGCCTCAGCAGACCAGCAGAGCTGGGACGGCCCACCCTTCAACAGAGATGTGATGGGAGCTGCGACCTTGCCAAAGCCCTGGATAAACCTCCGATAGTAGTTGGCAAAGCCAATAAAGCGCTGCACCTCCTTATCCGTGGTTGGAGTCGGCCAATTACGCATGGCTGAAATGCGATCTCCCTCCATCTCCACACCTGAGGTGGTAATGCGGTATCTGAGGAAGGAGACGGACTGTAGGAAAAACAGACACTTTTCTGCCTTGGCATAAAGGTCATGTTCCAACAGTCGGGCCAGCACTTTGCGAACTAGGGACACATGGTTGTAGACCACTACATCGTGACCAAGCATGTCCCGAGGACTGGAAGACGGATGGAGCATCACCAGGTATTCGTAATGCCCCGTGGTTGTGCTGAATGCTGTCTTCCACTTGTCCCCCTCTTGGACACGCACCAGGTTGTACGCACTCCGGAGATCTAATTTTGTGAAGAAGCGCGCCCCATGCATTGACTCGATTACAGATGGAATGAGGGGTAGAGGATAACTATAACGTATTGTCCCCTTGTTCAGTGCTCGGTAATCAATGCAGACCTCTGTCTTTCTTCTTCACAAAAAAGAAACTTGAGGAGGCGGGCGAAGTGGAGGGACTCGGAGACGGAGCAGGTACTCGGAGACGTATGTTTCCATAGCCACCATTTCAGCCTGCGACAGGGGATACACATGACTCCTGGGAGGCCCAGCGTCTACCCGGAGGTTTATCGTGCAATCCCCCTCTCGCGACCACGGGCAGGCCCCTTCCAGGACGTCCTCTAGAAGCCAGCAGGTTGTCCAGTTGATCGAAAGACAATGTGGTGTCCCGGCAGGCTAGCTCCCTTCGGACGTCCTCTCGTAGATGGCACTGGAAGTGGTCGATGAGGGCCCGCTCGTTCCACCCGGACCAAGTCGCTAGAGTACAGGGTGAAGTCCTGCGTGGTCCTCGTCCCCTGCCCCAGGTGACCCAGCCTCTCGCCCACCTCTCTACCCTCGGGCGGGTGATCGAAGACGGCCAGAAAGAGGCGAGTGAACTCCCCGTAGTTGTCCAACGCGGCTCCTCCTTCACTCCAGACCGTGTTGGCCCACTCCAGGGCTTTCCCCGAGAGGCAGGAGACGAGGGCGGACACCTTCTCCCGCTCCGATGGAGCCGGGCTGATGGTCGAGAAGTATAAATCCATTTGTAGGAGGAATATCTGGCAGAGGGCAGCTGTCCCGTCAAAATCCCCTGGTCGAGATATATGAATCCCTCTGGGTGCTGGGGTGTAGGTGGCTGGATCCGGTCATTCAGCGGTTTCCCGAAAGATTGGGTCCTCTCCTCTCCAGGCGTTGGACGACCTGGAGAACTTGATCCATCACTTCTCCCAAGCTGGTTAGCATTGTCGAATGCTCCCAGACCCGTGTCACGATTCCAGGCAGGTGCTCCTCTCCTGCTGACTCCATGTTCGGGTGTGTGATTCTGTGATGAGGTGATGTTGAAGGAGTCAGGCACAGGAGGGTAAATCACAGAATAACAGGCTTTATTCCGCAACCACAGAGTTATGCAGTAACGCGTCAAAACAGGCACACTGGAAAATACATGGCACACAGGGAAATATCCCAGCGATACAAAATACAAGGCGCTCCACCGAGCTTCACTACTCTCCACAATAAACAATCACACACAAAGACAAGGGGGCAGAGGCAACACTTATACAGGTACTGATGAGGGGATAAGAACCAGGTGTGTGTAATAAACAAGACAAATCAAATGGAATGATGAGATAAGGAGCGGCAGTAGCTAGAAGGCCAGTGACGATGAACGCCGAAGCCTGCCCGAACAAGGAGAGGAGGCAGCCTCGGAGGAAGTCGTGACAGCCGCTCTGTTCTGGGCCAGCTGTAGCTTAACTAGGTCTTTCTTTGCAGCACTTGACCATATGACTGGACAATAATTAAGATAAGATAAAACTAGAGCCTGCAGGACTTACTTTGTGGAGTGTTGTGTCAAAAAAGCAGAGCATCACTTTATTACGGACAGACCTCTCCCCATCTTTACAACCACTGAATCTATATGTTTTGACTATGACCATTTACAATCTAAGGTAACACCAAGTAATTTAGTCTCCTCAACTTGTTCAACAGCCACACCATTCATTACCAGATTCAGCTGAGGTCTACAACTTAAGGAATGATTTGTACCAAATACAATGCTCTTAGTTTTAGAGATGTTCAGGATCAGTTTATTACTGGCCATCCATTCCAAAACAGACTGCAACTCTTTGTTAAGGGTTTCAGTGACTTTATTAGCTGTGGTTGCTGATGTGTACATGGTTGAATCATCAGCATACATGGACACACATACATGGACACACATGCATTGTTTAATGCCAGTGGCAGGTCATTGGTAAAAATATAAAATATTAGAGGGCCTAGAGAGCTGCCCTGCGGTACTCCAACCTTTACATGTTTGACATTAGAGAAGCTTCCATTAAAGAAAACCCTCTGAGTTCTATTTGCTAGATAGCTCAGAATCCACGATATGGCAGAGGTTGAAAAGCCATAAAACATAAGTTTTCTCAACAATAGGTTATGGTCAATAATTTCAAAGGCTGCACTGAAATCTAACAGTACAGTTCCCACAATCTTCTTATTATGAATTTCTTTCAACCAATCATCAGTCATTTGTGTCAGTGCAGTACATGTTGAGTGGCCTTCTCTATAAGCATGCTGAAAGTCTGTTGGTAATTTGTTTACAGAGAAATAGCATTGTATTTGGTCAAACACAATTTTTTCCAACAGTTTGCTAAGCGCTGGCAGCAAGCTAATAGGTCTGCTGTTAGAACCAGTAAAGGCCGCTTTACCACTCTTGGGTAGCGGAATGACTTTGGCTTCCCTCCAGGCCTGAGGACAAAGTCTTTCCTCTAGGCTCTGATTAAAGATGTGACAGATAGGAGTAGATATAGAGTCAGCTACCATCCTCAGTAGCTTTCCATCTAAGTTGACAATGCCATGAGGTTTGTCAATATTGATCAATAACAAACATTTTTCCACCTCTCCCACACTAACTTTACAAAATTCAAACTTACAATGCTTTTCTTTCATTATTTGTTTTTTTATTTATGAGTATGATGGCTCACTGTTCGTTTTTGGCATTTCCTGCCTAAGTTTGCCAACTTTGACAATGAAGTAATCATACAAGTATTTGTCAAAATCAAATGGTTTTGTGATGAATAAGCCATCTGATTGAATGAAAGATGGAGTTGAATTTGTCTTTCTGCCCATATTCATTTAAAGTACTCCAAAGTTTTTTCCCATAATTCTTTATATCTTTGATCTTGGTTTCATAATTCCGTTTTTTCTTATTTTTCTTGAGTTAAGTCACATAATTTCTCAATTTGCAGTAAGTCAGCCAGTCAGATATGCAGCCAGACTTATTAGCCACTGTTTTTGCCGCATTTCTTTAAACAATACCGTTTTTTAATTCCTCACCAATTCATGGAGCCTTAACAGTTCTAACAGTCAGTTTCTTCACAGGTGCATGTTTATCAATAACTGGAAGAAGCAATTTCATAAATTCATCAAGTGCAGCGTCTGGATGTGCCTTATTAATCACATCAGACCAACAAATATGTTTTAACATCATCCACATAAGTCACAGCAAAATATTTTTTATGATCTCCTATAAACTATTTTAGGCCCAGCTTTTGGAACATTGGCTTTACTGGATATAGCCACTACATTGTGATCACTGCATCCAATGGGTATGCATACAGATTTAGAACAAAGTTCTACAGTATTAGTACAAATGTGATCAATACATGTGGATGATCTTGTTCCTGTAGTGTTTGTAAACACCCTGGTAGGTTGATTAATAACCTGAACCAGATTGCAGGCATTGGTTACAGTGAGAAGCTTCCTCTTGAGCGGACAGCTTGATGAAAACCAGTCAATATTCAGCTCCCCAAGAAAGTAGACCTCTCTATTTACACTATCAAGCATTTCACACATATTATTTAGATACTGACTGTTAGCACTTTCCTGGGTAGCTTATCAGAGATAGACATAATATGGAAAAGGCAAACAAAGCAAGAGAAAAAATATACATTCAACAGTCCATTAATCAGTCGGTGTGTGTAAGTGTGTGTGTGTGTGCTGCGGGGTTGAAGCTATGAACCCATATGCTTGGCTCTCTCATCTCTTCCAGGCTTTTGGGAGGGAGGGTGGACAATGAGCCTGTCATAGTGGATGTAAGCAATGTCCCCACACACTCTGGCAGCTTTCATGGCTGGGATAAGTGATCTTCTCTTCTGGCAAAAAGCTTCAGGATAGTCCTCTCAAGTTCTTGACTCTTTCCAGAACAGCTATCTTGTCCTTGAACCTCGGGAAATTGACCACTATCAGCCTGAGCCTGTCACCTTGGCCAGTGGTGGATTTCTCGTCCTGTGGGTACGCTCCACCTCAATCTTCCTGTGGTCCATCTTCAGTTTCTTTGAGATAATTTCCTTCACTTTGTCCTCAGACTTCGTCCCGGGCTCATGTGGAGATTCTTCTTGTAGAACTCTCTTTGCTCGTTAAAAGAATCCTTCACCTGTGATAGAGAGACACCACTGTCCTCAACGATACTCCCGCCGGCTTTGGTCTTTGTCATGGTAGCAACGTAGGTTACGCTGCTACTCCTCGTAGTTCCAGACAGGGCAGGTTGCAGGGAAGAAAGAGAGGTGGGGAGAGAGAAAATTGGGGGAAAAAGCAAGAAGAATAGCACGATACAGAAAGAGAAAATTAAGTAGTGTATCTTGTTGTGAGCAGCACATATTCGCTTAGTAGTCTGTTCTTTACACTGATTCTGGCACACACACATACATACATACACATACACACACACACAGCAGCGATGGCAGACTCTGGCGCGATGGCTGTCCAATCTCCACCTCCATAAAATAATCAGCTACACAGTCACAGAGTCAGGTCGCCCTGACCTAAACAGCCTGCTCGGCTCAGCTCACCCCCACCACACACACTGAGACACACACAATGGTGGCTCAGCTCAGCAATGTGGGTAAACACAGCATGGTCAGCACTCACAGTCACTATTACAGTATACTACAATTCACTACAGACTACACTATACACACACTAACATTGACCATACATACTAATCCTATACAATATACACTCACTATTACAGAGTAGCACACAAACCTTCACTACCTCACATACTCCAGATGAAGGCACAAGGCAAAATGTAGGCCGTAGGGTACTATCTCTGATGGCCAATACTTTTTATGTTTACATTTAAGTCATTTAGCAGACACTCTTATCCAGAGCGACTTACAGTTAGTGCATTCATCTTAAGATAGCTAGGTGGGACAACCACATATCACAGTCATAATAAGTACTTTTTTCCTCAATAAAGTAGTTATCAGAAAAGTCAGTGCTAGTAGGAAGAGACAAAGGCAGATTTTTTCCCCACACATTTCATGATGTCTTATTTAAGATACTCTTTGAAGAGGTAGGGTTTCAGATGTTTTCGAAAGATGGGCAGGGACTCCGCTGTCCTGATGTTAGGGGGAAGCTTGTTCCACCATTGGGGTGCCAGAATAGAGAATAATTTTGTCTGGGCTGAGCAGGAGCTGACCCCCGTAGGGGTGGGATGGCCAAGAGACCAGAGGTGGCAGAATGTAGTGCTCGGGTTGGGTGTAGGGCAGCCAACCCCAATAAGCAGCCCGTGGGCCAGATCCGGCCCGCAAGAGCCAAATGTCTGGCTCACACTGTTATAATAAACATACATTTAATATCCGCGGCTCTGCTTTATTTTGAAATTATCCCACACCTTGACCTGTGGCCTTTACCGCGTGCATACGTAAGACGTGCTTCGCGCGCGTTGCGTACTCTTCTCCACTCGACTAGCTACCTAGTGTAGTGTCACACACACACAGTAGCCGCAGCCGCTCGCCAGTTAACCCTCTTTCATCAAAAGGACTGACCACTTCCTCACAAAAAATTATTAAATCCAGTCAAACCAACATGGCATTCGCCAAGATACGCAAGGTAGACCAGGAGAACCGTCAGTTCAAAACTTACTGGACTGAGAGGTATTGCTTTTTTTTACCGGACCACAACAGTGCTAAGCCCACATGCTTAATATGCATGCAGACTGTAGCTGTAATCAAAGCGGACAATCTGAAGCGGCATTTTAACTCTATTCATGCTGCCAGTTTTAATGCAAACTACCCAGAAAAATCTGACCAGCGCAAACAAAAAATTGCAAGCATGTTAACGTCATACAAGCACTCGGTTTTAACTATGTGTAAAACAACATCGGCACAAGAGAGCGCAACAGCTGCCTCATTACACGTTTCTTGGAAGCTTGCAAGAGCTAAGAAGCCATTCGCCGATGCAGAGTTAATTAAACAATGTGCAATCGACATGGCCGCCGAACTTTTAAACCAAGAGGAACCAATAAAAAAAAAAGTTGTTGAGCTGTTGAAGCAAGTGCCGCTGTCGGCTAACACGGCAACCAGAAGAGTCAAAGTTTTAGCGGAGGAGTGTTTTTCCAGTCTACTCACAGATTTGAGGAAAACCAAAACATTCTCACTGGCAATAGACTCGTCTTGTGACCGAACCGACATGGAACAGCTGTCTGTGTTCGCAATATTTTTTGATGGGAAGACATTCCGGGAGGAGCTGCTGTGCTTGATTTCTCTACCCGGGCGTACAACCGGGGAAATAATATTCAACGAGCTGACACAGTTCTTCAAAAGGAATGGCTTAGATGTGAGTAAAATTGTCTCTGTTGTTACCGACGGGGCTCCGTCAATGGTGGGACACCGCCAGGGCTTGGTAAGCAGGCTTTCTGCCGTTAACCCAGCACTCCTGGCATTTCACTGCATTATTCACAAGTCAGTTTTGTGCGCAAAACTGTGTGGAAAAAAGAAAGAGACCATGGATACTGTGACTCGACTAGTTAACTTTGTCCGTGAGAGCTCTAGTCTGCAGCATCGCCGATGCTGCAGACTTTTTAGAGCATTACTCGAGGAAATGTCAGCTGAACACAAGGATCTTTTGCTCCACAGTGATGTTCGCTGGCTGAGCAAAGGCTGTGTGTTGGAGAGGGTGTGTGACCTGCGTGATGAACTTGTGTCATTTTTATCCAGCCTGCAGAGCCAAAAAGCTTTTTAACTGACAACAAGGTGATATCAGATGTTACTTTTTTGTGTGACATCATGTCTCATCTAAATCACCTTAACCTGCGTCTACAAGGCAAGAACCACACTGTTGCTGACATGTATGAGGCGATTGAAGCTTTCCGGTCAAAGCTGCACCTCCTGGAGAGAGACATTCATGGGAGAAAGTTGCACTTTCCACGTCTGCGTGAGCATTGTGAGAAGAATAAAATGCAGGAAGATCCAGCAATGAAGGATTTTGTGTCCAGGCTGGCAGAAAACTTCAAGGAAAGATTTGAAAGCTCCCCTAAACTCTCAGCTGACATCCTTCTCTTCGTAAGACAGCCGTTTTCTGTGTCAGCTGACGGCCAGTGGACTGCAGAGGCCAAAAAGCTGGTGCCTTCCATAGATGAGGCTGCTCTTCAGATGGAGAGGGGAACATCTGATTTGCTCAAAGCTCAACACAAGGATGCACTGGTGAGTGACTTTTGGATCAACGTGGTTCCTCAAGCTCGTTTTAAAAACACCAGAGATATTGCAATGCTCCAATGTGTTTGCTGGACTTTTTGTTTGCTGACTGTTTGCACTGAATATGCTCCAGGGGCATTTCATAATTAAATAGTTGGTTTTGGACAAATTTAGTATTTTTCATTTTTCTCTTATGTGACTCCTAACACCACTACTAATAATTATAAAATCACAATAGAAGTGAAAACTGATAAAACATAAAACTGTCATGTTGGCCCTTGGCTTGGCATGCCTGACCAAATGTGGCCCTTTTGGAAATCTAATTGGGGAACCCTGGTGTAGGGTTTGAGCATAGCCTGAAGGTTGAGGGGCAGTTCCCCTTGCTGCTCCATAGGCAAGCACCAGTGTCTTAAGCCGACGCGAGCTTTCATTGTAAGTAACATAATTTGGGTGAACTATCCTTGTAATCACCCTGTTAACACGAGGCAACAATATGACAGAGGAGTGTGTATAATAAACGTAGAAGTTCAGTGGCTGCGAAAGTATTCACCCCCTAGGCATTTTCCCTATTTTGTTGCCTTATAACCTTGAATTAAAATTGATTTTTGGGGGGTTTGTATCATTTGATTTACACAACATGCCTACCACTTTGAAGATGCAAAATATTTTTTCTTGTGAAACAAACAAGAAATAAGACAAAAAAACTAAACTTGAGTGTGCATAACTATTCACCCCCCCAAAGTCAATAATTTGTAGAGCCACCTTTTGCAGCAATTACAGCTGCAAGTCTCTTGGGGTATGTATGTATAAGCTTGGCACATCTAGTCACTGGGATTTTTGCCCATTCTTCAAGGCAAAACTGCTCAAGCTCCTTCAAGTTGGATGGGTTCTGCTGGTGTACAGCAATTCTTAAGTCATACCACAGATTCTCAATTGGATTGAGGTCTGGGCTTTGACTAGGCCATTCCAAGACATTTAAATGTTTCCCCTTAAACAACTCAAGTGTTGCTTTAGCAGTATGCTTAGGGTCATTGTCCTGCTGGAAGGTGAACCTCCATCCCAGTCTCAAATCTCTGGAGGACTGAAACAGGTTTCCCTCGAGAATTTCCCTGTATTTAGCGCTTTCCATCATTCCTTCAATTCTGAACAGTTTCCCAGTCCCTGCCGAAGAAAAACATCCCCACAGCATGATGCTGCCACCACCATGCTTCACTGTGGGGATGGTGTTCTCGGGGTGATGAGAGGTGTTGGGTTTGCGCCAGATATCGCGTTTTCCTTGATGGCCAAAAAGCTCAATTTTAGTCTCATCTGACCAGAGTACCTTCTTCCATATGTTTGGGGAGTCTCCCACATGCCTTTTGGCGAACACCAAACGTGTTTGCTTATTTTTTTCTTTAAGCAATGGCTTTTTTCTGGCCACTCTTCCGTAAAGCCCAGCTCTATGGAGTGTACGGCTTAAAGTGGTCCTATGGACAGATACTCCAATCTCCGCTGTGGAGCTTTGCAGCTCCTTCAGGGTTATCTTTGGTCTCTTTGTTGCATATTTGATTAATGCCATCCTTGCCTGGTCTGTGAGTTTTGGTTGGCGGCCCTCTCTTGGCAGGTTTGTTGTGGTGCCATATTATTTCAATTTTTTTAATAATGGATTTAATGGTGCTCTGTGGGATGTTCAATGTTTCTGATATTTTTTTATAACCCAACCCTGATCTGTACTTCTCCACAACTTTGTCCCTGACCTGTTTGGAGAGCTCTTTGGTCTTCATGGTGCCGCTTGCTTGGTGGTGCCCCTTGCTTAGTGGTGTTGCAGACTCTGGGGCCTTTCAGAACAGGTGTATATATACTGAGATCATGTGATAGATCATGTGACACTTAGATTGCACAGGTGGACTTTATTTAACTAATTATGTGACTTCTGAAGGTAATTTGTTGCACCAGATCTTATTTAGGGGCTTCATAGGAAAGGGGGTGAATACATATGCACATACCACTTTTCCGTTATTTATTTGGTATACTTTTTTGAAACAAGTTATTTTTTTCATTTCACTTCACCAATTTGGACTATTTTGTGTATGTCCATTACATGAAATCCAAATAAAAATCAATTTAAATTACAGGTTGCAACAAAATAGGAAAAATGCCAAGGGTGATGAATACTTTTGCAATGCACTGTATTCCCATTAAGATGCATTGAGGCCTTGGTATATAGAGGGGTGTGTGAATTGAAGACTTCGTGAGCAGCACAGTGGTGTGAGTGTGACTGAGCGTGAATCTGCTCTCTAAATAGTCAGGCTGTCTGACAGAGAAACACACATCACAACACTAGGTCAATCCCACTTAATCCCACTACTCTAAACCCCCTAATCAGTCCATATGCTGCCTACACACACACACACACACACACACACACACACACACACACATGCATACACGCACAAAAACACACACACTCATTATCTCAGCACAGTTCTTTAGCCCCTAATCCGAAAAGCGAGCCTTTTCATTAGCAGACCACCAACTACTAGAGGAATCCCACCCAAGCCACCAATGCTAACTGGGAATGCTACGGCTAACGCTAGCCTACCTTTCACTCTTACAGCAACGACAGTCAGGGCCCAATCCTTTCTCAACTATTGTTGTGCCTGGGACTTGCAAGCTATGATTGTTCCTCCTTGTATTGATATCAATGGAATGTTCCATGCAGGGGCGCAAGTTTGTTTTTAGAAGTTGGGGGAACATCATTATTATAATTTGAAAAAAATTATCCAGTCGGATAAACACTTCAAACAGCCTACCCGACCGCTCGGAGGCGTCCGCATGGTCAAATCTTTGCCTCATTTTTTAAAATCACATTCTAATGATAAAACCGGGGGGGACGAAAATGCAATTTCAGAATGTGGGGGGTACATGTCCCCCCCGTCCCCAGTGAAAGTTGCACCCCTGGTTCCATGCATAAATATCATGTTTGGGTCCCTTAGATAGCTCAGCTCTGTAATGTTACATTGGCTATGCCCTAAGAAAGCTGGGAGGTCTTCATCTGTGTTATCTTCACACCACTACAAACAGTGCAGTCAGAGCTATTGACTCCAGTCATGGAGCAAGGTGTGGGGAAAGCGCAAGATGAAAGTATACCAGGGTTCCACAACTGGCGGCCCAGGAGTGGCTATATTTGGCACCCCCCAAGTTTTCTGAGCAAAAAAGTATAAATATATAGATCTTTTTTTGAATTTTCATTGTTGGACATCAAAGACTGTAAAAACACCAGGAAAGTGACTTTAATTTTGGAAATCTGTTGCCAACTATTACCACACATAATAGAGAGACACATGATCGTATACAAATGTAAGCAAGGTTTGAAATGATTATGTTTTAGTCAAATATTATATCTGTTTGGGCATCTTGCGGTCAATTTGCAGTCAGCTAATTATTTTTGAATTATGTTCCGGCCCCCCGACCATCCGCTCAAGAAAAAAATCGGCCCGCGGCTGAATCTAGTTGATGATCCCTGGACTAAACACACAAACACACACGCATGCACACCCACACACACACACAGTGACACACACACACACACATATATGCCTAATGCTAGTTTCTGGGCCAGTTAATACACTGATCCAGTTTATGAGGAAAGGAAGAGACGGAAGACAAAACAGCGTAATGACCAGAGCAAGACAAGTCATCATCACAGAGGGGTTTTAAAAGGAGAGGAAGAGAGGAGAGGGAAGGAAGGAGTTAAAGTAGAGGTGCACTGATGGCACTTTGGGGTCTTAAGAAGCCCCCAACTCCCCCTCCCCTAACCACCTGACAGGGATGTGGCAGTTTCTTTCATCCTACCCCCCCCCCCCCATCCATCTCCTCCCTCTCTCCCCCCTCTTTATTGTCCCAGTGGAGAGCAGCAGCAGCACCCCCCCCCCCCCCTGTCCCCGTCTCACACACACACTTCAGTCTTGTATTTAGGAGCCTCTACACCCCCCCACGTCAAACAGTGCTTAAAAATATGCTTTTCCACTGATCTCAACCTCACATCAAACATCCCAGAGTAGAGGTGCAGTCTATCAGAAGTAGCGACTGAATACTGACTGACGGCATAACACCCTCCATATGGTAGATTTGAAAATCACAGTTAGTTAAAACATGGATAGCACTCTTAATGCTTTGCTACCATTACATTCATAAGAAAGTCAAAAGGATGTTCTGTTGTTCGTCCTCGGTGCCACATCAACCGAAAGGTATTAGTATTGAAACGTATTATTATGGTAACACATTTAAATATCACACCATTAGCATTTTAAACCCCAACTAAGAGGCTGCTAGCAAAAAAGACATGAAGAGGAAATATGTGTATTTTGCCTGTTTCTTGACCGTAGCCTATGACCACAGTGTTTTGGCTAGATGACTAGTAGTGTGCCCACAGAGTTTTCAAACACTGAGGCGCAGCATCGTGATACTTCCATGAATGCGTCGCGAAGCAGACTTGACATACCAGACCGGGATTTGGGGTTTGGCAAGTCAATGGGAGAAGTGAAAAATGTGTCCTTAGTTGTTCATTTTCTCAAATTCTAAAGGCAAACCTAGATTCAAGCCAATGTGTTAAGTAGCTGAACCTGTCATTACTACATCCTCGTAAAAGTGACAAACTGACACGTTTTCCTTTTTGTCGAAAACAACTTTATATCGAAGGAGTGCCTTTCAATTGACGACCTGCACATGCGCAGTTTGTCACGAAACGACCATTAGACCCGATGGCGTGTTTCTGCTAGCTAATGTTGCCATGACATCGCCTACAAGAGTGATCGGGGATTTCAATTGGAGAAGCAGTTTCTGCATATCTTCATACTGTACTGCCTTTGCTATGACCGGCTGTGTTTTATACTAGAGCTGCTTTCTTGGTCAGGGCCCGTATCCAGATAGTGTCTTGGAATAGGAGTGCTGATCTAGGATCAGTTTTGCCCTTTAGATCATAATGAATACAATTATATGGACACATCCTAGATCAGCCCTCCTACTCTGAGCTGCTTAGTGGATATGGACCCAAGTGTCCCTTGGAAAAGAGGTATCCAATGCCCTCAATGGGATATCCTGGTTTAAATAAAGGCTAAGAATGCAGCATATAGATGAGAGTAGACTGGGCCAGTGTGGGATCTCTGAACTGTGAGTGTTCTCACATTAACAACCACAGAGACCAGGCACTTTCATTGGCCCTCTAAAGAGCAGAGGGGAGGAGGAGAAGAGCATTAGAGGCTTTTAGCCCTGAGGTGTGTGTGTGTGTGTGTGGGGGGGGGGGGCTTCTTCTATCCTTGTGGGGACCTAAAATCCCCAAAAGTCACCACAAGGATAGAAGAACAAGGAAAATTCTCCCTCGTGGGACATTTCCCACATCCCCATGAGGACAAATGCTATTTTAAACTTAGGTTTAGAATTATGGTTAGGGTTAGAATTAGGGTTAGGGTAAGGGTAAGGGGTTAGGAGTTAGGTTTAGGGTTAGGTTTAAGGTTAGAGGTTCGGATTTTGAATGGAAATTAATTTTAGGTCCCCACAAGAATAGAAGAACATGTGTGTTTGTGTTTCTTTAGACACCCAGTAAACCAGAGCTAGCAGACTGGTGGTGTGGGAGGGAGAAGGTCAGAAGAGCAAACACAAACATTATCCATCTACAGGGGGAGAGCAGGGCCTAAATTACACACACACACATTCACACACACACACACAAAGACCTCCCACAAGGCTCATCTCATGACAAGGGGTCAAAGGGTGAGTCCAGATAACAATGTTTGGGCAGGGCTTTGATGGGACCCCAAAACCCCTCCAAACACACATGCGTATGCATGCACGTACGCACACACCAGTCCCTCTGCTGTCCTGTCGGCTCAGTGGACACAAAAGGCCTCTTCCAGGGGTCAGGGGTAAAAGGTCAAGGGTCAGGAAGATAGCCAGGGGTTGTTCTCTCAGGACTGGCCCACATACCACCAACCCATTCTCCTCAGGCCTCTAACCTCTAACCCCTGCACGCTCGCTCACACTCACACACTCACACACACACACAGTCACACACTCACACACACACAGTCCTAACCTCTCACCCCTGCACTCTCACTAAAGGACCACATTACAGGCACAGCCAGATGCATTCAGAGCTGCTCCCTCTCAAAAAAGCCTGAACTAGAAGATGTTTGTTCTTTGAGAGTGTGTGTGTTTCTTTGTGTGTGTGTATTGGTACGTGTGTGTGTATGTGTGTGTGTGTTTCTTTGTGTATGTGTGTGTGTGTTTCTTTGTGTGTGTGCATGTGTTTCTTTGTGTGTTTGTGTGTGTGTGCACGCGCGTGTGTTTTCTTTGGTTGAGAGAGAGGTGTCAGCAGTGTGAATGGTGAATGTGGCAGCAGACAGTTCTTTGAAATAGAGCTGAATGATCTGAAGCTAACCCCTCAGTGAGATGGGATTGGGAGTCCAGTTTAGCAGATGCTACAACTTTACTGATCAATGACTGTAAATAAACACTGTCTTTCACCGTCTCCCCAATAGCTACTTGGATCAATGTGCCCAATCAGGGACACAAGCTGCCCAGGGGGGATATGGATATGGAATAGGGAATATAAGACAAGGAATATGGGATAGAGAGCTGGAACACTAGATTCTGTTCCCGGGAAAAACTCTGAGGCAACTCTCTCTGAGCTACCTGTTGCATTTTTATATCTTGAAAAAAGATCAAACAGTAATGATACTTACTATGTAATTACCATGTAATGGAATCTTTGCTACAGCTCATTAGTCCTAGACCGGTACATTGCTTCCTTGCTCTCTCTGTCTCTCTCTCTCTCTCTCTGTCTGTCTGTCTGTCTGTCTGTCTGTCTGTCTGTCTGTCTGTCTGTCTGTCTGTCTGTCTGTCTGTCTGTCTGTCTGTCTGTCTGTCTGTCTGTCTGTCTGTCTGTCTGTCTGTCTGTCTGTCTCTCTCTCTCTCTCTCTCTCTCTCTCTTTCTGTTTCTCCTTTCTTACCCACTGTCTTCTTGCTCTCTTTTCACTGCCTCTTCTCTCCCCGTCCTCTACCTTCCCTTTCCTACCATCTTGCCCCCTCCCTCCTCTTTCCTACTCTCTCTCTCTCCCTTCCCCCGATCAGTGTTTGTAATCTCACTCTAGTGTAAATAGGACTAGTTGCGCCTCAGTATCACACATACAGTAGGCCTGCAAAATACATAATAACTCCTGGACTATTACAATTCTACCACTATCTCACAAGAGCTCTGTCTCATCTACACTCTTAAAATTAGTGGTCACTCAAGGAACCCCGGAGTTCCTCAAGGTTCATATTTGCACCTTCAGTTAGTTGAGGGGTTCATGGAGGAACCTTTAATGGTTCAATGTAGCAACAGGTTCCTGGAGGAACCCTGGAGTGGAGGCGTGGCTTTGTAGGGGTGTAGTTTTAAGATAGATTTTGTTTTTCGCCACCCGTTAGAGTAAATGTCATTCCTGTTCATCTGTTCTGTTGTATTGTCATTACATGTTAAGGTTGAACACGGACAGTTTTGTAGCTTCAGTGAGGCTAACAGAGGTGTATGAGTTCCTCAAGAGCCTATGTAAATCCCAAAGTTGGAATAGTTACCGCTTTAGGTCACACTTTATTTGGATAGTCTGGATTGTCCATCTGTAGATGCTCTACCGATGGTCATACTATCAACAAACTATCTGTTGATAAGCAACTGTTTGCTAAGGTTAGGGTTAGGTTTAGAATAAGGGTTAGGGTTAGGGTAAAGGTAAGGGTTAAGTTTAGGGTTAGGATAAGGGTTAGAGCTAGGGTTAGTAGATAATTGAAATGTTACTGATAGTCTGTAGATAGCCTGTAGAGCATCTACAGATGGACTATCCAAATAAAGTGTTCCCACTTCATTACTATATGTCATCAGAAATGTTAATATTATTAATATTATATTAGACTATGTACAATGCTATAATTATTCAAGGACATTTTTTATTTGCAGTGTACAAACTTAACATGAACCGGAATGACATTTACACTAACGGTGTCCAAAAAAGGACTATCTGAAAGCCATGCCTCCAATAAGATACGGCTCCAATCTGATAGGCTATGCAATATCTTATTATTAAAAAGGTTTAAAATGTAACTCCTCCCATCACAAAAAGGTTCCGATTTGAACCTTTACACAGGGGTTCCCCGAAGACCCTTTTCAGAGGGGTTCCTCAAGGAACAATTTTTAACTAGAAATGTTCTGCTGGTGTGGCAACCTGAAAGGTTCTTCCAGGCACCTTTACTTCTAAGAATGTAGGCTGTCTGCGACACAGCCCAGAGTAAAGTGAGGTTTAAAAAATCCTTGTGATCCACCAAATAGACAAAACCATCTAACACAACCCTGTCTTTACCAGGATCCGAGAGGGTAGCCATAACCCACCAGAACAGTATGTCCACTCCAGGATCTCCATTTTGGAATGACCGATAAATACCAACAACAAACACAAGAACAAACACTGATGATGCGCTGATCTAAGCACAGAAATATGACTTGTTAAGCCTCTCAAGAATGATTCAAGCATCCTACTTTCTTTGGCACCTAATATTCTCCTGTAACTGGATGGTTCCCTTCCTAGCATGATGAAAACAGACCTCATCTCCCTGTTACTGTACTGATTCTATTTTTGGAAGCAACAGCTCTGTCCATAGCAGTATGATGGAGATACAAGACTCTGGCCTTGAGAATAGTCTAGGAGATAAACAAGAAGCTTGTGTTGTCTACACCCCCCCCCCCCCCCCCCCCCCCTATCAGAGATGCATTTCACTCATTTCTGCTTACTACTTAACTTAGAATACTTACTAAATCTTAGTTACTATTCAAATAAGGGATCTACATGTAAGGCACAGATATTCAACTGCTGATAATTGTGGTGACTGACAATTGTAGCCTACAATTCTAAAAACAGCTCTGAGTTTTAAACATGACAAAAACAAAATCTGTGCTTCAAAGAAGATATGTCGCCTATAGGAGTGTCAATATAGGCTATACTTCTGTAAATCTCTCAAATTATAATATCTATTGGAAATGTTGTGTATGCTAGTAGTGCGTCTTGTTATAATTCCTACATATAATTGAAATGGACTGGTAAATGCAATAGCAGTCCCGTCAGATCTCACCAATTGTTTACTTGGCGGATCTTCAGAGCGAAAGTCGTGTTATATTGTACCAATACTTGTTGTTACAACAATGTAACAACAGCACCACAATACGCTATTTCTGCAGATCAGACAACGACCACGCAACAAGCTGTGTCCGAAAGGTCCCACTCCGTCCAGAATATTGGCAGCAAAAAAAAACGGGTGGCATTTGTAACGCGAATCGACGTGTTCAACAGACACACTAATAAAATATCAAGTCAACTTACCTGTGAATCAAACTGATAATGCGGGTAAAAATACAATAGCAACTTGTTGCGATAGCATTAAATTATTAGGTCCATATATCCGCGAGTAGCCGTGCGCTCGGCGTTCATCTGTTCAGCACGGCGGTCATCTGGTCAGTAAACCAAGGCAAGAGAAATCTGTCCAGCGAGATAGGCTACGAGGGAAACTGAGTGACACGCTTGTCATCCCCTGATCCCCTGAAGGAAATGTTCCTCCCCCTTTCACACTGACAGTGGTATCTTCCAAGACAGGAGACCTTGGTAATATGGACTAAACCACTTTGAATCGAGTAAGATTTTTTGAAGGCAAGATTTCAGTCTAATACTTGCACAAAACAATTAACGGAAATAGTCTACTACGAACTCGACGCATGCACCATATCCTAATTTACATTATAAACTGGGTGGTTCGAGCCCTGAATGCTGATTGGCTGACAGCCATGGTAAATCAGACCGTATACCACAGGGTATGACAAAACATTTATTTTTACTGCTCTAATTACATTGGTAACCAGTTTATAATAGCAATAAGACACCTCAGGGTTTGTGGTATATTGCCAATATACCACGGCTAAGGGCTGTGTCCAGGAACTCAGCGCTGCATCGTGCATATGAACAGTCCTTATCAAATCAAATCAAATCAAATTTTATTGGTCACATGCGCCGAATACAACAGGTGCAGACATTACAGTGAAATGCTTACTTACAGCCCTTAACCAACAGTGCATTTATTTTAAACAAAATTTTTTAAAAATTAAACAACAACAAAAAAAAGTGTTGAGAAAAAAAAGAGCAGAAGTAAAATAAAGTGACAGTAGGGAGGCTATTTATACATTTACATTTAAGTCATTTAGCAGACGCTCTTATCCAGAGCGACTTACAGTTAGTGAATACAATATTATTTTTTTAATTTTATTTTTATTTTTTATACTGGCCCCCCGTGGGAATCGAACCCACAACCCTGGCGTTGCAAACGCCATGCTCTATCAACTGAGCTACATCCCTGCCGGCCATTCCCTCCCCTACCCTGGACGACGCTGGGCCAATTGTGCGCCGCCCATGAGTCTCCCGGTCGCGGACGGCTGCGACAGAGCCTGGATTCGAACCAGGATCTCTAGTGGCACAGTTTGCACTGCGATGCAGTGCCTTTATACAGGGGGGTACCGTTGCAGAGTCAATGTGCGGGGGCACCGGCTAGTTGAGGTAGTTGAGGTAATATGTACATGTGGGTAGAGTTAAAGTGACTATGCATAAATACTTAACAGAGTAGCAGCAGCGTAAAAAAGGATGGGGGTGGGGGGGCAGTGCAAATAGTCCGGGTAGCCATGATTAGCTGTTCAGGAGTCTTATGGCTTGGGGGTAGAAGCTGTGGTATAGCTGTGGTATATTGGCCATATACCACACCCCCTCGGGCATTATTGCTTAAATATATATTCTACATATATACCTATGTTATATGTTATGTGCTTGTTGACCAACCTATATTTTATTTGTAGATATTCAATAAGAAGCTAATTATAGGCTACATTCTGGTAAATTATGAGGTAGGCTAACCTATGCAATAGCCTAGCCCATGTTACCGCCATAGTCAGAGGTGAAGGGTAGATGCCAAAAATAACATAACCATAAAAATGCTTAGGCTACCTTGATGAAAAAAAAATAGTATTCGAAGTCGTCCTCTCACTCCCCAGTTGGAAGTGATAGTTGGTATTTTCTCTATGTGATGCGCTGCCGCCATCTCCTGGATGTCCGTCAGAACTACAGCACCGCCTTATACAGGTAGGCCCACATAGGCTTTAATAGCACATGACATGTGCGTTCTGCAATCGAATATCACTGTTTCTATTCAAAAAGGCCAATTAAATAAAACAGCAAGATGAAATGTTTTGAATCTCGATCAAACTGTGTTTGCGCTGTTTTTTCAACATTTTCATTTTAAACAGTCGATGGTCCAATGCAGCCATTTCTATCTCAATAGATAGAAATGAGGGGCCAGTATGAAAAATACAAAAATAATGTATGCACTCACTAACTGTAAGTCGCTCTGGATAAGAGCTTCTGCTAAATGACTAAAATGTCAAATGTAAATGTAATACCAAATCATTTCTGGGCAACAATTAAGTACCTTACTGTGATTGTAATAAATTAAAATGGTCAAAAATAGCTTCTTAGCTAAATGCAATTTCTCTAGCAAGAATGTTGCTAAGACTCTCACGGAGTGGTATGAGAGAGGGGCCTAATTGGAGGAGCCTAATGGGAGGAGGGAAAACTCTCTTTGTTATTGGTCTATTAACATATTAAAAACAAAAAACTACTTTTTAAGCGAGAAGTAGACATTGGAAAATTAATGAGCACCACAAGGCCTAATCCACCCATGCTCTACCAAGGTTTTCTAGCACACGGCTTTGACCTACTAGAGTAGCTATGTTGGTCTATTGTACTTCAAACAATGTGTATGCCGGTTGCTTAGGATTCAAACCTTCTCAAACAGCCTAACCAGTTTTCATGGATATTTTTAATAAATCCAATTTGTCATATGAATAAAGACTTGCTAATGTGTCAAAATTCAGCATTTTGACATTTCCCTCTGTGCACCCTCTGTGACTTCTCTGAAGATTTTAACCAACCTAACCCCAAAATGTCTCCATGTTTTCACCATCATTGTAAAGACCTAGTTATGCTGTTGCTTTGACAAAGTAATATCTGAAGATTATTATTTATTTCATGTGATTAGTGATTAATTTTAAGGAAAAAACAACAACCTGTCCCTCATTTTAAGGTCAACCCTTTTACGTGAACTAAACTCTCATTTTCATATGGTGAAACTGTTCCTTTTCCCCAAAAAAATAAAAATGTAACAACTAATAGTCAAATCTAAATGTAAAAGCAGGTGAGCTGGTTCTACTCTTTTTGGCAATGTTCTGGTGTTTTGTGGTGGAAAACTGAGTGGGTCGAGCATAACACGTCAACCCTCTTACCCATAGATAGATAGGCTAGAAATGTTTGAACATAAAAAAAAAAATGTGTGAAGATTGTGTAGGACATGGGGATGTGTGAAACGTACTCCTCAGCCTGAAGTGTCCCCACTTGTGCCAGCGAATAGCTAGCTTTTCACATGGCGCCGACTGCTAAGATGCTTCAGGAGGGCTGTCATATGTGATAGCAAGGCAGAGGTCCAGAGTTTGCGCTAGGTATTGGCCGAATCGGGAGGAAGTTGTACTTGCTAAGCAAGCAGTGTGACACCCTTCACACTTGCATTCAATTGCCACTCCCTGTTGCACACAACAAGCTTTCTATGGAAAGATGAGACTTTCAGGAACACGATGCTGCTCTCCGTTTTGCTTGGAACTCCTCTGAAGTCGGTACAGCATATCTGCCAACTTCTGTCTGTAGCGTCCAAACAGTTTGGGCCACACACTAATATGATGGGGAGCGTCGCTGCACAGCTATTTGCAGGTCTCTCCAGAGATGTTCGATCATGTTCAAGTCCGGGCTCTGGCTGGGCCACTCAAGGACATTCAGAGACTTGTCCCGAAGCCACTCCTGTATTGTCTTGGCTGTGTGCTTAGGGTCGTTATCCTGTTGGAAGGTGAACCTTCGCCCCAGTCTGAGGTCCTGACCACTCTGGAGCAGATTTTTATCAAGGATCTCTCTGTACTTTGCTCCGTTCATCTTTCCCTCGATCGTGACTAGTCTCCCTGCCGCTGAAAAACATCCCCACAGCATGATGCTGCCACCACCATGCTTCACCGTAGGGATCGTGACAGGTTTCCTCCAGACGTGACGCTTGGCATTCAGGCCAAAGAGTTCAATCTTGGTTTCAACAGACCAGACAATCTTGTTTCTCATGGTCTGAGAGTCTTTAGGTGCCTTTTGGCAAACTCCAAGTGGGCTGTCATGTGCCTTTTATTGAGGAGTGGCTTCTGTCTGGCCACTCTACCATAAAAGCCTGATTGGTGGAGAGCTGCAGAGATGGTTGTCCTTCTGGAAGGTTCTCCCATCTCCACAGAGGAACTCTGGAGCTCTGTCAGAGTGACCATCGGGTTCTTGGTCACCTCCCTGACCAAGGCCCTTCTCCCCTGATTGCTCAGTTTGGCCTGGTGGCTGTCTTATTTAATTCGGCTAACTTTCTATTAAAATGTATTGTAGTGAGATCATTTCTTTCTTTCGGGAATATGAATACAGAGTATGTCCACTTCACCATCGGACCATTTTATTGGTAAACTACATGGTAATGTATGTTGCAAGTTCGCTAGCAACAGCTCAAGTCAAGACAGATAGAAAGGGAGGCAGACAGGCGGAGTAGAGGGTTGAATGTGATCAAAAGAACCCACATTTTCATCAGGATATTTTCTGCTGTTTTTATTTGTCTGCTATTTTACTTAGTTGACATGGAAATTATAGGCCTACTGCTGCATTGGCCTGTAGGCCATCTCTGAGTTCTATATAAACCCTATTCAGATGGGATTCGTTTTACTAGGGGAGGTCGGGCACAAAACACAACGTCTTGTCAATTTAGTCCCGTTCGAATCGTTTAGAGAGAAATGTCGGAGTTTGAAAGATGCTGCTCGCGGTTTGAGCATGAAAACAATAACTGATTCAATAAATTGAAGGAAGTGCTGCCCATAGCCTATATATGAAGGGCCTACATGTATACACTTTTACAGTGAATGCTTTTGTTTATATGTTATGTGCGAAGGAATTGAACATCGCCAAATGCATCATGAAAAAAATATTTCGCCTATTTAATGCAACCTTTGCTGTTAATAGATCGCAAAGCAGCATACAGTACAACTGAGCTAAACGTTTTGAAATGACAAGTTCACTTTCTCATTCATAGCCTAAAAACGCATATCAAGTGCAAGTGCGCTGTTTAGCTCACATCTCAAGGCTGGGGGCATTTAGGATGTCTTTACTGCGAATCGCTAAAATATCCTAATGATTATGATCACACTTCCTCATTTCAAATATTATGAAGACACTATACCAAAGATGGTTTGGTATAGTTTAGAGAAAGTCGAGTTATCAGTGTAGCCTGTTGTCGCCCGGACAAAAATAAATAAAGAATTAGAGGGGGCAGTTTGGAAAAAACTAATTCCGTCAGAATCGTCTTCTGGAATAACGGACATTCTTGGGCAATAAATACATAACCAACGTTCTCTAGTAATACTAGTCCCATGCGAATAGGGTTCAAGCGCTCATTTCTTTAGCCGCCAATGGACCACAGTGTTTCAATGTGTCCATATGGCAGAGGCTCGTTCCCTCGCCTTAGTTTAATTTTAACTTTTAGATTTTTACGTTTTAAATATTTTTTTTTATTATTAACCACATGACAATAATTTTGAGAAACGAAAACGTTATTATTGAAATGAAACTGTTCCACGAAAATGGGCATATAAAAATAATAATAACTGTCACGCAGATCGGTAGAAATGGTAGGATAAATTGTAAGCTTCCCAAACTTGAAACTCACGAGCTGCATATGATCTTTACTATAACGCCCATAAAAATAGTGTGAACTTGCAAGCGCGTGCACACAGGAGGTCCCGTGAAAAAACGTGCCCGCCTATGGAAATCAAAGGCCAGTCTAACGGATTCGTTCTGGCGCCGGCCCTGGTTTACTTTAGATATTGGTTTTAGCGCACAAACCATTTGTTTGTTGCGCCGTGTATATTTAGGCTACTATTTCTTATCATGCCTGTTGTCATTAAATGGTACCAATACAAAGTGCACATGTTTTGATAATTAGTTTGCCCTTTCTACATTAAGACATTTTCTTATTTGCTCTGGTAGGGGGTGTGTCAACCAGAGCAGCGTTCGGGGGAGCGCCAATTATCCTGTGTGTTTGAGTGATGCAATGCTGCTAAATTCCAAGGAGGAGAGAAATGCGTACCCGGTATATTGCTGCTTAATGCAGGGTTCTACACTAATAATTGCAGTGTGTATGCATTTAGGAATATATTGATATGTGCCTTTATATATTGTATGCCTTTATTTATGACCATTCGTTTCTGATTGGTTAATAATGGTATCTTCCAAAGTGAGGGCTTGAGGGAAAGGTATTTAACCTCTGTCACTCTTGTTGTGGCCAGACCGAGTCTTTCTCTTCCGCCACAACCGTGACCTATCTAAGCAATAAGAAATGGATTTTAAAAAACGGAGCTTTCCTACCAAGATCAAGTTACTACTAATGGCCAGACAGGAGACAGGGCAAGGTTGGCATGCTGCCATTCACAGGCATGATTGAGGATTGGATATTTTGAACTCTACTATCATTTGATTTATTCTCAGTTATCACCAGTTTATGTTACTTGTCCATTCAACGTCCTGTTATTTTTGTTGTACATATTTTATACATAGTATACAGTTTTATTTTCACCTGTAAATAAACACCCTCATCTTGAGTTTTACACCACTACCATCTTGTCTCCTTCATTCTTGTAATTTAGCAGACACTCTTATCCAGAGCGACTTACAGGAACAATTAGGGTTAAGGGCCTTGCTCAAGGGCACATCGAAATATTTTTCACCTAGTTGGCTCAGGGATTTGAACCAACAACCTTTCGCTCCTAACCGCTAGGCTACCTGCCTAGACCCATTACCCAGTCCATAGACTCATAAAGGCCTCTGTGGATTATTAGAGATTAAAGGACCGAGTTTGGGAAACCCTGACTGAGACAGTTTTAGCAAAAATCTTGCATGATACATTTAGTTTTGCTAAACAGCTGTTTTTGATTATTTTTGACAATTTAAATGGAAAACTATTACAGTAAGGTACTTAAGTGTTACTCAGAAATGATTTGATATTAAGATGAAAATGGCTTTATGTGGAGGGAACAGTGGAGCGGGGTTTGAACCAGGATCCCTGCACCTAGGCCTATTGGTAAGAGCACTATAGGCCTACCACATGTGCCATAAAGATCCAGAGCTCTTGAATGTCCAGGCCTCTTGATAGGGCCGTATTGCCCTTATGCAGGGAGGCAACAGTACACTCACAAGTGTGAAGTGGCCAGGGAAAGGAACCTCGATGGCTCTGTGATAATTCTATAAGTAGAAATATGAAGTAAAAAAAAAAAATCCATATATTTCCCTCTCATCTCCCTCATGATGGAATTATTAAAATGACACGTACACATCACACGCTGTCACCCGGCGGGGCAGCCACGCAGCGCAAACCTTCATTTCTCATTTTCTCTCCTTGGTCCCCCTTTCTCCCAGGCAATCTGTCTTCCTGACGGGCGCGGTCCCCCCGCTAAGTGCCCACGGGCGCGACAGACAGCCGCCGGTGACTGGAGCACTCTGGGGTTGTCACGCGCTGATGGCGAAGTTTCCCCCGCTACACCGGGAGCGAGTGGATTCATCTTCATCTGCCTCTCAGTGATGACTTGCCTTGTGCGGCTAACCGTCACTGTGTCGAACACAGAAGGTAAATTAAAATTAAAATAACACCTCTTTCACCCCTTGCCAGCGCTCACTTCAACTCCCCTATCCCCCCCTCTCTCTGTCACACACATACACACATCTACACACACCACCAAAGGAAACTCTGTGAACACTTTTCCTGGCAGACAAGCCTTAAATTAGGTGGTTGCTCGGTTCTGTGCTGCCACTCTGGCTGGTGTGGTGGGGGTGGCAGCTGGCTGGCAGCAGACCTGTAATCCTAGTGGTGAATTTTGGTGTGTAGAGGAGGAGGGGAGGGGGGGAGGGGATGTTGGGCTGGACTGGAACAGGTGTTGGTGAGTGTCCAGCAGAGCGGAGAGAGAGGGAAGAGGGGAGCAGGGGTGAGGAGAGGGGAGAGAGGAGAGGGGTGATGAGATAGGTGAGGGGAGTTAGGAGCTGATGGGCGATGATCGGGTGGGGCTATACCCGTTTTCCCCCGGCCTGAGGGAGAATGATCAAGCCATTTATAAGAGCTGTCAGACAGTGGGAAAGAGACACACAAACATCAGGACTCAGAGGTATCAAAGAGGAAGGCCACACCAAGACAACTCAACTCAACACAAGACAACACAAGACAACACAACACAAGACAACTCAACACAAGACAACACAAGGCAAGACAGCTAAACACAAGACAACTCACCTCAACACAACTCAAGACATCTCAACACAAGACAACACAAGACAACTCAACACAAGACAACACAAGACAACTCACCTCAACACAACTCAAGACAACACAAGAAAACTCAACACAAGACAACACAAGACAACTCACCTCAACACAACTCAAGACAACACAAGACAACTCAACACAAAACAACACAAGACAACTCAACACAAGACAACACAAGACAACTCACCTCAACACAACTCAAGACAACACAAGACAACTCAGCTCAAGACAACACAACACAACACAACACAACACAAGACAACTCAACACAACACAAGACAACACAACACAAGACAACTCAACTCAAGACAACACAACACAACACAAGACAACTCAACACAAGACAACTCAAGAAAAGACAGCTAAACACAAGACAAGACAACACAAGACAACACAAGACAACTTAACATAAGACAACACAAGACAACACAAGACAACTCAACATAAGACAACACAAGACAACACAAGACAACACAGCATTTCCCTATACAGAACTATCATTGGAAAGACCTATTGGTTTTATGCTGAGAACTGTCCCTCACCACTTTTAGTGTACCTTGCCTTGGAGGCATCCTGCTACTTTCGTTCAGTCCTAACTTTGTATTTTGTTACACCAGATTATATAGAGCTACAACGGGAAAGGGATTTAAAGGGATGAGTAAATATATCACCATAGAGAAAAATAATGGCAGTTTCAATTTATGGACAATGTGAAAATTTGACTGGCATTGCAATAGCATTTGCTAGGTTGTCAACGCTATCAACGTCCCAGGTTGTCAACGCTATCAACGTCCCACGGTACCATGCATCTCAATGTACAACACCTCCAACATTAAAGTCACATATAAAACAGGCGGAATGTGACATAGACAGACCCACATGTCTCTTCAAATGTGTGCACAAGAAGAAAATGTTTTTCTAATTTAGACATAATGATGGTCAAAGTCATTTGGATGAGAATGATAGTGGTTTTGCAAGCTGTAGAGCATATCATGACCATTAGGCTTTTACACACTGCCCTGGCCTGGCATAACTGGAGATATGCTCTGCAAACTACTCATCCCCTCCAACGACATTAAATCCCTTTAAAAAGAGCCTCATTTGAGGAGCAATAAAAAATTTAATCATTTTATTACCAAAAGAGTATTTAACAAGTTGCTAATGAAATGCCAAAGGCAGGTTAGCTACGTTTAACCTTCAGAAAGAAAACCATGGATAACCGTCTTTGCCTCAAGGCATTGTGGGACAGAAATGTCATCCTCCATTATCCTCCACACCTGAAGTGGCGCTTCACTCTGTCTCACACACACACGTACGCACACATGCACACACACACTCCACAAGAGGGGGGCGAAAAAAATTAGTGATTCAATTAATAGCCATTCTTTATGCGTGGGGGAGAGGGCGCAGCTGCACATATCTTTACGCATGGGGCGGGCGACACACACACACACACACACACACACACACACACCACACACACACACACACACACACACACACACACACACACACACACACACACACACACACACACACACACACACACACACACACACACACACACACACACACAGTCTTGTACAGCTGACCTTCTGGAGACACACAATTCAGTCCCATTCAAAATCCTATTTTCCCTAACCCCTAACCCTAACCGTAACCCTAACCGAAAAACCTAACCCGAAGTGCCCACAAGAATAGTTAAAGACGTCCACACACACACACACACACACACACACACACACACACACACACACACACACACACACACACACACACACACACACACACACACACACACACACACACACACACACACACACACACACACACACACACACACACACACACACACTCACACAAACACACACACACACAAACACACACACACACGCCTCACACTGTAAGAGACTTCAGACGGGACACTAGGGCGGAAAGAGACACTAGCTCGCTCTCACACAGTCTGCATACACACACACACACACATGGGCTGTTCACCACGGCACTACAGCGGCCGCTCCACTGGAGCTCTCTACGGGTCAATTAATGGGAAAATGAGGCACTCTCAGTCTGTCACCATAAAAGAGGGATACTGCTCATATACCGTTAAACTACCTGCCTGTGTGTGTGTGTGCTGTTTCTTGTCCCTCTTGCTCAATGGAATGTGTGTGTGTGTGTCAAGGTTATTATAGTTTAAAATGTTTATTCGTTTTTCGATTTTTGTTTGGAATTCAGTTTAGTTTCAGTTCGTTTTTCACCAGAGTTGCTAGTTTTTATTCAGTTTAATATCTATATTTCGTTTTTATATTATTTAGTTTTAGTTTTAGTGTTAGGGACAGAAAGTTGTATCGTTTTAGTGTGTGTTTTTTGGGATGTCACTGCTTTTCTGGCAGTAATACATAAGGTGGTGGGTCAGGTCATAGGTTAGGTTAGGTCTAATCTCAATGTGACTTGGATTTAAAAAGAGTAGTGCTGAGACTGGTGCAAAAACGTTGGTGAAAGGAAACTCTCTCTCGCCCATAGGCTACAGTCATAGAGCCTTGCTCTGTGTGTGGCAAAAGTTAGGAGATATCTAATCAATGGAAGATTAATATTCTGAATGGAATTGTTGTTATTTGTCACTGTAGAATGAGAAAGCACATGCACTGCAGCCTCAGTTAGCCTAGATAGCTAACGTTAGCTAGCTTAACTAGCTTCTCCCAGTTTGATGTAGTTAAGACAGGTACTACGTAATCATATTTGATGATACATAACCTAGCTATGGCAGCTATTAGTCTACTATAGCGTGAGTCGGCTTGGTTGGTTACTGTCTCTCATCTCTCCCTCCCTCCTCCCTGCTCCCCGTGTCACTCGATCACAGTTCGGCCCCTCCCCCGCCTGCACTTTATCAGCGCTTTATCAGCTCCGGTTAATAAAGTAGCTTAAAAAAATTAATGTTCTGCTGCTTCCCTCACTCGGATCGAACTGGGTCTGGATTCGACCAGGTATATACGGAATGGGTTGAGTTGTCCTCAGGTCCATTCGGAACAGGTCTCTATATTTAAAACAATTATTTATGCATATTAGGTCTGGGTGTGAAAGCCCCAGGTCCATTTCGAAACAGGTCCAACTTTTTGGACCCGTGAAGACCTCTACCATGCAATGCATGTTTCCAGCAGGATGCACAGCCAACTGGTTTGCATGCCCTGGCGAAGGACCCTATTATGCGGACTAGGTCGTTGGAGTTCGTTGGTCCCCAGTGGTGGTAAGTATACCGGTAGCTAGACCATAGACTGCTGGTTATGTATCTGGTTATGTATATTTTGATAATCATTATGACTATCATCGCTAGCATAGCTGACGTTAGCTAGCTAGCTACCCTAACTAGCTAGCAACATTAACCTACCTCAATACATCTCAGTTTTGGCTTGGAATCATGATTACATGATTGTGGTGTTGCCAGATTGACTTTAGATGTAGTATAACTGTCTACTATGCTAGCCAGCTTGGGAGAAGCGATGGATTGGGTTCTCCAGGTCGTCCAACGCCTGGATAGGAGAGGACCCGACCCTTCAGAACCAGCTGAGCGACCGGATCCTGCCACCCACACCCCAGCACCAAGAGGGATTCATCTATCCCGACCGAGGGATTATGACAGGACAGTTGCCCGCTGCCAGGGATTCCTCCTGCAGCTGGACTTCTACTTCTCAACCATCAGCCCGGCTCCATCGGAGCGGGAGAAGGTGTCCGCCCTCATCTCCTGCCTCTCACGGAAAGCCCTGGAGTGGGCCAACGCGGTCTGGAGTGAAGGAGGAGCCGCGTTGGACAACTACGGGGAGTTCACTCGCCTCTTCCGGGCAGTCTTCGACCACCCGCCCGAAGGAAGAGAGGCGGGCGAGCGACTGGTCCAACTGAGGCAGGGGACGAGGACCGCGCAGGACTTTGCCCTGGAGTTTCGTACTCTAGCGGCTGGGTCCGGGTGGAACAAGCGGGCCCTCATCGACAGATTCCGGTGCTGCCTGCGAGAGGACGTCCGAAGGGAGCTAGCCTGCCGGGATGCCATGTTGACTTTCGACCAGCTGGTGGACATGGCCATCCGGTTGGACAACCTGCTAGCTGCAAGAGGACGTCCTGGAAATAGCCTGCCCGTTTCATCCCCCTTCAACCCGGATTCAGTTCCAATGGAGCTGGGTGGTGCAGAACGGAGAACGACAGCTCCAGTGTCACGCTTATGGCAGGAGAGGACATTCTACTGCACGCTGTCGTCAAGGTTTTTCCGGGTCTGGAGGCGGCAGGCAGGGCACTCTCGCATCACCCCAGGTAGCGCAAACCCACACTCGTTCAGAGCCCAATGCTGCGCACTGCACCATACAAGTCACCTTCCCTGATTACACAGTAGTGTCCCAGTGTAAGGCGCTGGTCGATTCAGGCGCAGATGGGAACTTTATGGACAGGTCGTTAGCTCATAGTCTAGGTATTCCGTTGGTTCCCCTATCCATTCCACTGCCCATCAAAGCACTTGACAGTCGGCCATTAGGGTCAGGTGTGGAGATGGAGGGAGATCGCATTCCAGCCGTGCGTATTTGGCCGACTCCAACCACGGTAAAGGAGGTGCAGCGCTTTATTGGCTTTGCCAACTACTATCGGAGGTTTATCCGGGGCTTTGGCAAGGTTGCAACTCCCATCACCTCTCTGTTGAAGGGTGGGCTGTCCCGGCTCCGCTGGTCTGCTGAGGCTGACAGGGCTTTCAGTAACCTGAGGGCTCTGTTCACCTCAGTCCTGGTACTGGTCCATCCCGATCCATCATTACCGTTTGTAGTGGAGGTGGATGTATCCAAAGTAGGGATATGCGCTGTTCTATCTCAACGCTCGAGCATGCCACCAAAGCTCCACCCCTGTGCCTTCTTCTCCAAGAAGCTCAGCCAGGCGGAGCAGAACTACGACGTTGGTGATCGGGAGCTGTTAGCTGTTGTCAGAGCCCTGACCGTGTGGAGGCACTGGCTCGAGGGGGCGAAACACCCTTTCCTCATCTGGACTGACCACCGTAACCAGGAGTACATCTGGGCAGTGAGGAGGCTGAACCCTCGCCAGGCCAGGTGGGCCCTGTTCTTCACCCAGTTTGATTTTACGTTGTCCAACATACCGGGTACAAAGAACGTGAAGGCAGACGTGGACGTGGAACGCTGCTCACGTCCATCTCCAGCGCGCCGTGCGTCGCCAGAAGGCCAACGCTGACCGCCACCGAAGTGAGGCCCCAGTCTTTGTACCGGTTGATCGGGTCTGGCTCTCGACCCGGAATCTGTCTGCCCTGCCGGAAGCTGAGCCCGCGGTTTGTGGGGCCATTAAAAGTCCTGAGGAGAATAAACAAGGTTACCTATAGGTTACCTCTCCCTTCAGATTACCGTATTAACCCCTCGTTCCATGTGTCTCTCCTCAGGCTGGTGGTGGTTGGTCCGCTCCGAGAGTCTGAGGTACGGGAGGTACCTCCGCCCCCTCTGGACATCGAGGGGCCCCCGGCGTGCTCCGTCCGTTCCATCCTGGATTCATGGCGTCAGGTGGGGGGCCTTCAGTACCTTGTGGAGTGGGAGGGGTATGGTCCGGAGGAGCGGTGCTGGGTCCCGGTGTGGGATATCCTCGATCCCTCCCTGTTGTGGGATTTTCACCGTCGCCATCCGTCCCCAAGGCCGGTGTCGGCGCGCTGCTGGAGCTGCGCGTCAAGGATGCCTCCTCTCCTTATTCGGGCAGGCTTAGGCGTTCGTCGCCACTGGCCTTCTAGCCACTGCCACTCCACTCCTCATCTCATCATTCCATTTGTTTTGTCTTGTTTATTACACACACCTTGTTCATATCCCTTCATCAGTACCTGTATAAGTGTTCCCTCTGCCCCCCTTGTCTTTGTGTGTGATTGTTTATTGTGGAGGTTAGATTAGCTCTGTGGAGCTCCTCGTATTTTGTATCACCGGGATATTTCAACCGTGTGCCTTGTTGGTTCCCAGTGTGCCTGATTTCCGCACTGGAGTGTTTGATGCATTGCTGCGTACCGCTGTGGTTGCGGAATAAACCCTTTTATTCTGTGATTTACCCTCCTGCGCCTGATTCCTTCAAAATCACTCACCTCAATAACTTTAGCCAGCTAACTAAGGTTTAGTGGACCACTGTATTTTAGCTAGCTTACATTATCATTGCTAGCTATTTTTTAAACAAATTTTGCTAGTAACAGTAATGGCAACATTGCCATCTCTCTAAAGTAAATTTGACAACATCATAATATGGCAAAGTTGTTTCTTACAAATGATTTGCCTACTTTAGCAATTTCATCGTATTTCTATGCCACTCTAAGTTAGTGCAACTTAGATGAAACAGTCAAATTAGTCTCTGAGGTGTAACCCATGTCTAGGGCACAAATAAATATAGGATGCCGCTATGGTGGTACTAACTAACTCATGTCTGACTAAAACGGTGTACTAGCTAGCAGCAGAAAACTCAAACCCAGTGCCATAGCAAAACATGTCACAGTTGGTTGTATAGTGTAACGGTGTCACTGGCCTGAATCTAATCCAATCTGGAGCCAGTCAGTCTACATCTGTAAAGCATAGAATTCCAAACGAGATGACGTTATTTCTCGAGCTATGTTTAAAATTGAGGGATGATGACAGTTGTTGACCCTGTTTTTCTGTTAGACAATGTGCACATTTGGGTGCCAGACTGATCCTCTGGTCATGAACGGATGCCGGGATCTACCAGAAGGAGCAACGGTGGGTATCATAACATGTCCAGCAATTGCAAGATTTAGCGACCTCCAAAAATAATTTCATTCAGTGTTCACTTGCTATTTTCACAGCTTGTCAGGCAAGACCTCAGAATAAAAGTGTGTCATGCGACACAAGTACCCTTGTGACACCTCCTCCGTTGTTGCCAGTCTCCTTCGACTTCTATGAAAAGAACACGCCATCATGAGGCCTCTGATAGTGACCCGAGTTACTGCACTGAACACACAGACGGCTTCATCAACAACGACAGGTAATGTGTGTTATGTGAAATATGAAAAGTTGTATTAAAAAATACCCAGCTTGATAAACTAGTAGGCTAATTCCCCAGCCAAGCAGATACTACAGTGGAGGCTCCTCAGAGGAGGAAGGGGAGGACCATCCTCCTCAGGGAAATTTCATAAAAATATGAAACACTAAAAAAGTTATCATTTTTCATTCATATGTCACCAAATAATGTATTAAAACACACTGTTTTGCAATGAAGGTCTATAGTAACTTCAACAGCACTCTCTGGTGTAGCACCATGGTGTAGCCAGAGGACAGCTAGCTTCTGTCCTCCTCTGGGTACATTGACTTCAATACAAAACCTAGGAGGCTCGTAGGCCTCATCCCCTTCCATAGACCTGCATGGTAATTATGACCACTTCCGGAGGACGACCTCCAACCAATCAAAGCTTTTTCAGTATGAACTGACATGTTGTCCATCCAATCATAGGATTAGGATCAGAGAATGAACCTAGTGTTTTGTATTGGGGTTGTGACGCAAAGCATTTTGGGGGATTTCTATGTGTTGAGAAGCTTGGTGAGATTATTGGATAGAGATTGAAAAGTTATAGTTGAGCATTTTTTGGATATTATTACATTCAAATTAGTTTCTTTAAATTACAGGAGATGGAGGAGGTAGATTATAAATTGTTTTCTTGGTTTTAGAACTTTATTTTTGTGTCCAGTTAGTGCAATTTGTTTCAATTTGCCTTGCTAACTTCAGTAGCAAGTAGCAGTAGCTAGCTAGCTACCAGATCGAGTGTGCAGTTTTCGCTGCCAACACTACCACAAATGTTGTTGACTTTTTGTTGAAGAACCCCTTTCATTCTCTGGGGTACACGGAAAAGGTGCGAATTAAAACCGAGGGTCGACCTCTGCCTGAGATCAGTTTCATGAAGAAGGATGAAAAGGTGAGGGCGTTCAATACCAATTGGTATCAAAAGTATAGCTGGTTAACAGCGAGCCTTTCATCAAGTCACCTGTATTGCTGGCCTTGCCTGCTTTTTGGAAAGTCTGAGCCTTGGACGAAAGAGGGGTACAGTGACCTGAAGAACATTGATCGTTCAGCTAAACGGCAAAACAAAAGCAGGGAGCATATAAATGCCCACATCAGATTCAAGCTTCTGGGAAAAAGCTGCATCAATCATGACGAAGGTCTGCGTATTCAAACTGCGCAACACAACAAGAAAGTAAGAAGAAACAAGGATGTTCTCAAGCGGTTTATCAACACCACTGCGTTTTTCGGCATTCAAGAATTGGCTTTTAGAGGACACGACGAGATGGAAAGTTCTGCTAACAAGTGCAACTACAAGAAGCTTGCAGCGGTAATTGCACATTACGATGATTTACTTGCTGAACATATGGAACGTTCTACTGTCTTTTCTGGGATGTCGAAATCAAGTCAGAATGATTTGATACCTTCCATCGCATCATCCATTAAAAGTTAGATTAAAGAGAGAGGTTGACGTGCGCGCTCAAATAGGCTTTCCACTTTCCTCCGGTATTTATTTAGCAAAGATGATAACACCATCTTTTTATGCTGCTGGTACTCTGTTAATTGTTTATGCATAGTCACTTTAACTCTACCCGTACATATTACCTATACTACCTCAACTAGCCGGTGCCCCGGCACATTGACTCTGCACCGGTACCCCCCTGTATATAGCCTCCCTACTGTTTATTTGAACACTGTTTTGTTGTTGTTTTATTTTACTTTTTTATTAAGAAATAAATGCATTGTTGGTAAAGGGCTGTAAGTAAGCATTTCACGGTAATGTCTACACCTGTTGTATTCGGCGCATGTGGCAAATAAAATTGTATTTTATTTTATTTGATAATCACTCTGGACAGTCACAAGCAAAAACTCATTAGATAAATGTTGCAGCAGCCTAGGCTACACCTAAACAGAGATCTCACATGCTGTATGGGATGAAAACGAGACTAATAAGAGCAGATGCAAACAGCCTATGTGCGCTGTCCATTTGGTCAAGGTAACTAATTGGTAACATTATGTATTTATAGTCCATTTGTGTGTCAGGAGAAAATGTAAATGTGATCAAATTTGGTTTATATTCAAAATTGGGCTGGCTAGGCTGTCTATACGTTTTCAATCAAAAATAATTAATTAGAATGAATCAATCAACATAATAGTTTTTTATAAGGCCTACAGTTGCATAGGCCTGCATGATGCAAACATGCATAAAGCAAGCTCAGCCTGTGAGTTCTATTGTCTATCAGTTGTTGTCTCTGTGTCTGGGTAGAGGAAATCCCCCTCCTAATCTAGTCTAAATATAATTCATATGAACAAGTATAAAGTTGCTGCAGTTTGACAGGGTTTTCATCCCCGCCCAGGGCCAGGAGTCTTTTTCAGTTTTTTAAAACCATGTGACCTGATTAGGAAAAACTGGTCCCATCAAAGCCCTTATAAAACCTTTTTACAACTGATTAATCACTGTCATACCTTATAGGGTCCAGAGTTTTCCTGGTTAGGTGAACAGATATGGAAAAACTTTGGGCACCAGGGGTTAATGTGCCCTCTCATCTACTGGCACATTGAATGTTTCCTCTCCAAGCACTGTGAGTACCCCTATCAATTGTCTCTAATTACTGTATGTTGAATCAATCACACATACAATCACATTATTACTCATCAATGATTTTACTCCTTGCTTGGACTAACTCATTCTTAGCTCTTTTGTCTAACTGTGAAGTGTGTTGTTATTGTTTTTTGTCTTCCCAGTCAAATCCTGTCCTGCACTGAAGTCAAGCCTCTGAACACCTCAACTCATGCCTCATACCCTCATTCAATCACTGCTGTGATCCCTTCCCAAAACGGGGTAAGTAGCCCTCTCATTCCCATTCCCCATAATATTGTACTATAAATGTCTTTATTAAACGCTTTAAGTTAAAATTATTATTATTTTATGATATCTGAAGTGAAATAGAAAGGTGAACGCAGCGATCAGGTTGGTTCCACCAGGTTAATCATAACCACCATTGAAAATGTAATCAGTGCTGTGTGTGTGTTTGTGTGTGTGTGTGTGTGTGTGTGTGTGTGTGTGTATTTGTGTGTGACCAACGAGTATCTTTGATGAGGGGGATGGGGCTCTGGCAAAGACCTCACCTCCAGCCTCAACTCTTGCCTGCTCACCAATGGTCGTCGATGGGGAGAACAGAATTAGGCAGGTTTAGTCTGACCTGTTCAAAATTCAACATAGTGTGTGTATGTGTGTCATATCACCTATCCCTAACTGCCATTGGTAATAGAACAGTGACTGTGTGTATGTGTGTGTTCACAGATGCATGAGATGCAGAGAGACCTGGCACTCAACACATCCACTCAACACATCCACTCAACACATCCACAATGAGATGATTACTAATAATATAGTACAGCACAAATGTCCAGTAATAGCAACACCCTTTTCATTCCATGTGTCACTGATGAACTCTGCCTCAACTCTGCCTATTTCTACAGATGGAATGGAGATGCTTTTGCTCGACGGCAGCCTCAATCGTTTGACGGGGAGACCGTAATTGGCTAGGTTTTATCTGACCTGTTCAAACTTCAACATTGTACCTGTTTGTGTGCACCTATCCTAAAAGCCATTGGTAATAGAACAGTGACTATGTGTGTATGTGTTCACAGTAACATGTATGGAGCCAGCACATGGAGACTTGCAAGATGATGTGATGAAGTCCAGACTGACAGACGGGCTTGATACTGATGTCTCTGAATCGAGAGAGACCTGGCACTCGGCATAACATTTTTACTAGACACAACTTTTACTTGTATTGTCTTTTTTTATTATTGAATTGAATGGTATCAGTCAATATGGGGAGGGAGAAACCCTTTGTATTCTGCACCAGGATCAGGGAACTCCTGTTGTATACGGGACACCACACAGGAAGGTATGACCACTCTGACGTTTGCCAAGGTAGCCCCATTACCACCAGACAAAATGTCGATAGGCACAGTATCTGTATCGGCTGGGAATGACAATGAAAGATGAAAGGTGCATATTGTTATATTAGAAGAACATCGCTTCTATGGTATTATGTAAAGGGTTGTTTATTCTACATGGACCTGTTGCTACATTTGAAAGTTATCAAAACACTTAGTTTAGAATATCTACATAAATTCAGCAATTGCATTCTTCTCATGTCTACTGACCTATTCAAAGCTTCTTCCGGCATCTCACCATACATCTGCCTGTAGTTATTGAACTCAACCTGCAGGAGGTTTGTTTATGATTGAGTGGGGGGGGGGAAACCGCTTCGGGCAAGGTTCTGACAGATGGGTGTGTCTTGGTGGTGGCAAGGACACACCCAAGAAACACTCACATCAAACCACACCCTCAAGCCAACTCAAGTTTGGCTTCTGTCATGTCCGCCAGCATTTCTTGAGGAGCAAGCCAAAAAACCAAAGCCAAATCAGCAGGTGCAGTTCCCCTTTAACCGCTAGTCCAGGGTTTCCCCAAACTCGGTCCTTGGGACCCCAAGGGGTGCACGTTATGGTTTTTGCCCTAGCACTACACAGCTGATTCAAATAGTCAACTAATCATCAAGCTTTGATAATTTGAATCAGCTGTGTAGTGTTAGGGAAAACCAAAACGTTCACCCCTTGGGGTCCCGAGGACCGAGTTTGGGAAACGCTGCGCAAGGTACCTGCCGCCCAGTTAGTTTTGGAGTCAAAGATAATAGTTTTAGTATAGTTTTAGTTTTTCAAACGGGTTTGTTAATTATTTTATTTCAGTTGACTAAATATTTTTTCATGAGTTTTCATTTTAGGTTCAGTTTTAGTTTACTATAATAACCTTGACTGTGTGTGTATTCATGTGTGTATGTGCACGTGTGTGTGTTTATGTGAGAGAAAGTGAGACATATTTCCAGTGAAGTAATTGTCAAGTCCTTAAGGGGCAGAAATACACCAAGGCCAGAATTGTCCCATACATTACAGCCGAGCCACAGCTCCTTTGAAGCACAGAAATAATTTATGACCAATAACAAAAATACTCTATTTCCAATAACAAGTTCCCTCTCCAGTCTGAGGGAAGGCCCCTCAAAGTTAATTGAAAAGAGTCCTTGATTCATTTGCATAAGAAACACATTGTAACGTTGAAAAATGATAAATAAATAGGTGGCCAGGTGTGAAATATGGCTTTTGGCTGGTGGGTCGTTTATAACTATAGCTTTAATTATCTGACGTGTGTGTGTGTGTGCATGATTGCTTACTTGCATGCGCGTGTGTGTGTATGTGGGATGTGTGTGTGGTCTGGCTGGACCTTAATGAGAAATACCGTGATGGAGAGGAGGAGAAGGAGGACAGAGAGGTACAAGGAAACCCTCAGGACTGCTCTCTATCTACTGGAGGCTGGTAATACACTCTTTTACACAGCCACGTATACGTACAGTATGTAGCATACAGAGGTGGTGTAGTGAACTATGCTAGCTTGTTGAGTAACTTTGGTTTTACGACTCAGAATAAAAACATTCCTAAAAAAATTATACTTGTGTTGGCTTTTGGAGCAAATGCCAGGCTTTAGCTCAGTGGGCTAATATAGTCTTGTGGTGAGCAGAGTAGCCATAGTAAATAAGTCACATTCTGGCTGATGCGTGGCTACTGGCTCACTAGGTTCATATCAGACCTCGTTTCCACCTCTCTCTCTCTCTTTCTGGTTACCATAGTTTGGCAGTCTGACTTCCACTGTAACAACGTTGATTGCATTAGTCTCCTGAGTGGCGCAGTGGTCTAAGGCACTGCATCGCAGTGCTAGCTGTGCCACTAGAGATCCTGGTTCAAATCCAGGCTCTGTCGCAGCTGACCGGGAGACTCATGGGCGGTGCACAATTGGTCCAGGGTAGGGGAGGGAATGGCCGGCAGGGATGTAGCTCAGTTGATAGAGCATGGTGTTTGCAACGCCAGGGTTGTGGGTTTGATTCCCATGGGGGGCCAGTATGAAAAATATATATATATGTATTCACTAACTGTAAGTCGCTCTGGATAAGAGTGTCTGCTAAATAATGTAATTGCAGTTTCTTTTTCTATTGTCTCTTTTCAATGTTATTGTGTGTGTATACCCTGTTATGGCCCAGATAAAGAAATCCCTGTTGAAGGCAATGAAACAGTGTACTTCATATACCACTCAGGCCATGGTGATTATACATGTGGCTTTCTGGGTTGAATACAGTCTCTGTTTTCTGATTGAAATTAGATTGTTGAGTTAAATATATTTAACATTCAACACTCTTCTGTGGTTTGAAACCCCTGAGTGAGACATCTCTATTTTACCGTCGGGCCCCATACTCCTGTTAGAGTGCTCATGGCGTGCTTCGGTACATATTAAGAGCTAATTTGAGCAGGAGGGCCCGAAAGGCAGGAACATCTCCCCGCGCAGATAGACGACATGTGGCCACCTCTGTCTCCACTCCCCTTCCCTTCTCCCTGTCCATTCCTCCTCCTCCCTTTCTTTCTCTCCTCTTTTATGCATAAAGAAAACAGCTTGTGTTGCCCTGCAGGAAGAGCGCCGGGCGCTCTGCTTTCACCTTCACTCCTTCTCTCCGGTCACTTCCCTGTAGTACTTGCGCCCTAGCGGCAACTCCCGGGGTGTTTTTTTCTCTCTAGTCGGAGTAGAGGGAGGGAGTCAGTAGTAGCAGCGGTGCATGGCACTCCCTGCTCAGCCTTATTAAAGTGGAGGGAGGGGATATATAGGGTAATGTGGGGTAACTAGCCCCACACCCCCATTGGAGGGGTGCCAGTTGCTCCCAACACACTCACCTTAAATTTGACTGCTTTATCACCCCCCAGCCCAGAAATACACCCAGATAGACAAGCTAGCCCAGCTTATCCTAGGAATGAAATTAGCAGGCGCGGTGGCGTGGCCGGTGCAGTGCTGCTGGATAATGAAGGAGGGTGAGGCAGCTACAGGCCCGCGGTCCACCGGGATAATTACACACGGCTCCGGGCTGTCTGTCGGTCGGTCTGTTTGTCTCTCTGTCGGCTCTGGACACCTTTTTTGATGGCTCTATTTCAATGGGGGGTTCTGCCTGCGCTTGAAATGCATAGTAAAAGCTATTAAAATTGAAATTGTTCTAGGGTGGGGAGAGGGGGGTGTAGGGGGGAGGGAGCGTGACCCTATCAGAGGATGTTTAATAAGGTGCGAGTCGAGCGAGGCACTCCGTGCGGTGAGGGTGGCGGCGATTCTCGTGGGTGGCGGCGAACCGAGGGCACGCGCTGCTAGCACGTCTTTGACTACTGCCTTGTGTGCCCGCCACTCGTCTCTCTTTCTCTTTCTCTTCATCTCTCTCTCTTTGTCCTCTGAACTCCTCTCATGGAGGGAAAATAGATTCATATTCAGAAACTGACTACAGGCAACCAGACCATGGAGTTGTTTCACCTAGAAGTAGGATCATCATTTTCAAAAACATTTTTCAGCTACATTGTTGTGTTGTGAATTTAAGAAATAGAAACAAAAAAATGAAGAAAAAATAGATAACTTATTTTATTCACAATTCAAAAAAATAGATAACTATTTAAAATAGATAACTATTTTATTCACAATTCAAAATGGAAAACATTTTGTCTAACATTATTTAAATAAACTCTCAGTGGCAGTGCATAGGCCTAAATGATCATCAATGCATTTTATGGTAGTGATATACATTTGTAAATGTTTGTGGTGTGTGTGTAAGTGAGTGAGAATATGCATTATGTGTGTGTCCAGTCCGGAGTAGCCTAGTCCAGGGCAGGAGAGGAATGGAGAGGAGGGAAGTGGGGGGGTGAGGGAGGTGAGTGTGGCAGAAAGCTCTGACCAGCACACTCACCAATCTCCAGGGAAACAATGACTTTGAGAATGTGAGAGCACAGCCTGGCACACACACACACACACACACACACACACACACACACACACACACACACACACACACACACACACACACACACACACACACTGGGAGAAGAATGGAGCGGGCGAGCTCATTCATCACCTCAGCAAATATAACAGCCTATTGTTGGTCCTCACAAAATGGAGGACACGCTTACGCCTGCAATCACAGGAATAGACACAGACTTGAAGTGCATAGTCATATGTGCACAGCCTAGCACACACGCACGCACACACACACACACCATATGTTTTACTGTCCTTGTGGGGACCTAAAATGTATTACCATTCAAAATCCTATTTTCCCACATTTTCTGTACTGCATGTAATTGATTGTGTTGTGTTTGTGTATTTGTATGCTGACAACAAAATGAGTTTCCGTGTACATGGATAATAGAGGATATCGTATCGTAACCCTAACTCTAAACCTAACACTAACTCCTAACCCTAACCCGAATTCTAACCCTAAACCTAATTGTAACCATAACCCTAAACCTAACCCCTAAGCTTTAAATAGCATTTGTCCTCCTCGGGATGTGGGAAATGTCCCCATGAGGGAGAATTTTCCTTGTTTAACTATTCTTGTGGGGACTTTTGGGGACTTCCCTTACCCACAAGGATAATAATAAAAGCCCCCCCCCCCCTAAACACACACACACACACACACACACACACACACACACAGTGTTGTACAGCTAGCCTTGTGGGGACACACAATTGAGTCCCATTCAAAATCCTATTTTCCCTAACCCCTAAACCTAACCCGTACTCTTACACTTACCCTAACCCAAAAACCTAACCATAACCTTAAACCTAAAACTAACCCTAGCTCCTAACCCTAACCCTTAACATAATTCTAACCCTAACACTAATTCTAACCTTAACCCTAAACCCCATAGAAATAGCATTTGACCTCGTGGGGACTAACAAAATGTCCCCAGTTGGTCCCCACAAGAATAGCTAAATACGTCCACACACACACACACACACACACACACACACACACACACACACACACACACACACACACACACACACACACACACACACACACACACACATACACACACACACACACACACACACACACACACACACACACACACACATACACCTACTTCTGTCTCGGTGAGTCCATGTAGTCCATGTCCCATCCCCTGCTCCTCTCCCTGCCTGGCACAAACCCACTTTGACCTCTCTTGTTCTGTTCTCATTGTTACAAAACTGTGAGCTTGCTTTTGTTACAACCTAGCTCTAACACACCTTATTCAAATAATTGTGATCTACATTTAAGACCATGATTAGTTGAATTTGAACCTAAGTGTGTTAGTATTGGGCTTGGACAAGTGGACAAATACCTGCACTCACTGCAGCTCTCCAGGACCTACACCTGAGTTGGCTAGACCTGGGTCATATTAATTGTCACACCGTAGACATAAAAAAAAAACCATTGTGCAATGGAAAATGAAAATATGCGTTTCTTATTGGATACATTCAAATAGTATCGCCCCGTTTGTTATCTCCCAGTGCCTAGTGAATACGACCCCAGACAAACCCTTCAATCGACCCCCTCTTTCTCCTATTGTTAGTCTCTCTCCTCCGACCAGCAGATGGCAATGTTTACCATGAAATGAGACCTAATAGCTTACCCTGAGTAAGCGAGAGGGAGGGGGAGAGAGAGGGATGTAGAGGTGTTCTTTCTGTAGGGAGATGTGTTCTGGTACAGTAAGTCATTGAGGCTAATGATCATCACCTTCCTTGCCTTTGAAAGAGGAGTCCTTCAGCACAACAATACGTAGATCAGCACAGTGCGTGCATATGGCCAAACGTCAACATAAACACAATCCATGTAACAGATACACTACTGTACATTACTCAGACAGGACATGGAAGAGGGTTAGACACACATTGTATCTGTTGGAGACTGTTGTTATATGTGTTCTTATGAATGTAGTCAAACCTGCAGAATAATCTCACATATAATAATCTCTGTCTTTATGTATTTAGTGTAAGATAAAATAAAAATGAGTCTTACGAAAAAGTAATGATCTCAGTTGAAGACTGTGACTGTAATTTGGTGGTGATACTTAGAGTGCGAGAGTGTATATGTGTGAGTGTTAATGCAGACATACTCCTTTGTATCATTGTGTAGCTGTGTGTGTTTGCATGCATGTATTTGTGAGTATGTGAAACAGTGCAGACCAAGGGATGCTTTTGAAGGTATAAACTGTACAGTATTTCTTTACACTTCTCAAGCTCCTGTAAACTGTATCAAATGTTCACCATGCAGAACTGTCTCCCGCCTTTAAACACATCTTATTTATACAGGCAGCTGCGCTAAATCATTCTGGGTTTTTTTTCTTTTTAAAAATAAAACTTTGATTAGCTACATTGTTTCATGGGATCCGATATAACTACGGCCCATTATTTATCTTCAAGCTATCTGTCTACAATTTATTCACAAAACACATCAACAGTCATAGATAACTAAAACATAGATGGCTTTCTGTTTTTGCATGTTTAGATAAAGCACCAACTGAAGCACAAACTGAAACATTTACAAACACAAAGCTCATAGTGAATTAGATTGTCATCCTACTTTTTACATATCTGTTGGACAATATCAGCTTAATAATGTAAACAACTACTGGTCAAATGTTGTGATTTAGAATCCCAATCTAAAATCACATTAATGCATTTCAAGAATAGATTATTACTTACTCTAAGCAATAATGAAAAAATGAATACAATACAACACTATAATTATGTATACAGTTTTTTTCTTCAATTTAGTTTTTAAGGCACAAATATTTGAGAATAAACGATAAATTAATGATGAATTAAATTCAAAATGAAATCATCAAGTGATAATTTAAGTGTAATTGTGCACAGATGAGTAATAGGGGAATTATACTTGCTTACTGTAAAAGTGTCCCAACTACAAACAATGCCAAAACATCCAGTGGCAGTATCATAAAACATGTACAACTATTACAAGAACACACAACACAAAACCAAATAAATATGAATAATATAATTTAACTTGTGATTAAAAAAGGAAAATAGCAGATTTTGATTTGGAGTGTGTCCTACAGTAGTTTTAAACGGGAGAGTCCGTGAATGGTGCGATGATGATAATGATATATCTACTCTACAGCCATATGCTGAATTACCTCTGTGATTTATTGCCTCTTTATTGTTCATCATTATATTTTCTGAATTATTTGTAGCTAAGTCATTAGGATCACTTTCAGGCTTCTAAGAGTTATCTTAAGACCAAACAAATTACATACAAAAACCAAAGCAAATTAAGGACTAAAATATACTAACAAAATTAACTTTCTATTTTATAAAATCATGAATATCATGAGTTCTGAAGACATAAAATAAATGTTTCTTTTTAGATGATATCCATTTAATAAGTCATGATTGTTTATGAAGATGTTTATGTTATCAAATTACATTTTAGTCATTTAGCAGACGCTCTTATCCAGAGCATCTTACAGGAGTAATTAAGGTTAAGGGCCTTGCTCAAGGGCACATCAATAGATTTTTCACCTGTTTGGCATGGGGATTCGATCTAGCGATCTTTCGGTTACCTGCCCAACGCGCTTACCCGCTAGGCTACCTGCCGCCCTATGCGTACATAAAATATAGATATGCCACCTAATTAAATTATTCTGAAATTAAATAGATTCATTTCATGTTTTAATCCATCATCAATACATTCATCTAATATATTTTAATATTTTTGTGCAAAAAATAATTGATTAAATAAATAGTTCAGTATTGATTCCAATAATTTACCATTGATCACATATCCTAAACTCAAATGAAAAAACATTCCTGTCATAAAAAAAGGAAAAGCTGTAGATTCCCGATCCGAGCAGACCATAAGAGCCAATGTACCGTCTAAATATCATTCCATTACTTCTCCCTGATTAGATGATCACTGAGTCTTAATGGCAGGTCTTTGTTGTATACTGTATTTCATAAGGATAAATAAATAGATGAGTCAGAGGATCAGATGAGATCAGATCAGTTATAGAAGGAGCTCTCCTAGCTCTGCCTCACTTAGTACTGTTACCAATCTAATCCACTCTCACTTACTCCCTCTCCCAGGTACCTACACTCTGTCCTTTCACTCAATTCTGTTTACTATCTGGACAGTTATTCTCAATTATACCACTTAGAGGGGGAGGAGAGGGCTCCATGAGGGGCCTGGAGGAGAGAGGGGCAAGAGGGAGAGAGGGGGAGTAGAAGCCCTCATCTTGCATGCATGTTACCTTCTGAGAGAGATGAAGTGCGAGAGAGAGAGAGAGAGATAGAGAGAGAGAGAGAGAAAGCGACAAAGAGAAAGTGAAAGAAGAGAGAGAAAGAGAAAGAGGGAGAGAGAGAGAGAGAGAGAGAGAGAGAGAGAAAAGAGGTAGAGGATTTTGCGGTGTGCACCACTCATTTGCCTGGCCCTGATTTAATTCTGGGAGCCCTTAAACATGATGAATCACCGGCCCTGCCTTCACTTAATGCTTTTAACACATCCCAATAAAGACACGTAATCAGGTGAGATGGAGGCCCAGACCTGCATATACGCAGAGAGAGAGAGAGATAGAGAGGGAAGCTGCCACCGGCTGTACCCCTCCCTCCCTCTCTCCCTCTCCCCCCTCCCTCCTCTGCCTTATTAGCCTAGCCACTCGGCTAGCGACTCCAACGCACCGCCAGGTGGATAATCTCCCAGCTTTACCTCCATAATTACGCCATAATCAGTTCAGAGCCTGGCCCCTCCATGAGGAGAGAGAAGAGGGTAGGGAGGGAAAAAAGAAGCCAGAAGCTACTTTCTTCTCTTCCCCTGCCCCCTCCCCCCTCCATCCACCGTCCTCCATCCTCCCTTCCTTTCTTGATTCCTGGACCTCCCCAGCGCAGGCCCCTATCCTGCTTGTCACCGACGGAGCCCTTTGACAAATCATGTGAAGGGCAGACTAACTTTGTAGGACAAGACAAAGCTTAAACATATGGCTCCGGTCCCTTAGGTGCTCTCCTGTACTCTGCCTATAGTCTGGAGGCCTGGTGCTGCTCAACATACACACACACACACACACATACACGCTCACACACACACACATACACACACACACCTCTCTTTAAATATCACCCATTACCACTGCCTGCCTGCCTGCTGCATATAGGCCCAGGCCCCAACAGGCTGGTCACAACCATTTGTGAATTGTTTAAGTGCTTTGGGCCTTGATGGATGTTTGATAGCGGTCTGGGTTGTCATCAGGTAAAATACATGTGAAAGGCTTGTAGGAGGAGGTGGGTGTGTTGCTGTTTGACTGGGTTGTTTCTCTATCTTTTCCTGAAGCAGATTTGTGTGTAGAAAGGAAAGCGGAAAAACAAGGTGATTATTCATTTGGGGGTGTTAACATGTTTTTTTAAATTCTGTTTGTTTGTGTGATTGCACACACACACACACACACACACACACACACACACACACACACACAATTTAACATCATAAACCCGACCAGCTCCTCATAGCTCGGCTAATGAAGACGAAGTGAAATATGGCTGTTTGTCTCACCGTATTCTACACACCAATTAAGGGCCCCATTTAGTGCCAATTAGCCACTAAACTTCAATTTGTGTCACGTTATTTCCTCTTTTGAAATGTTCTGTTCCCAAATATCGCTCAGTTCAGGAGAGGTAATCAACAGACATCTGTCTACCAGTGGCTGGCTGCTAACACACACATTAAATGCCTCACATTTTGAGAACAACACACATTATAGAACAACAAACACATTTTACGATATCGATCGAGAGATACAGAGACACGCACAGAAAGAGAGAGAGAGAGACAGAGAGAGAGACCGGGTGTGTAAACTGAGACACGGCATGGTCGCGAAGCTGCAAAACAACTCCAGTCACACTTCCTCTCCCAGACAAAAACATGTATTTACACTGAGCTGTTTCGCAACAGGGTATGGAGACACAGAGCTTCCCTCATTATCCACACTGACTGGAAACAGCAGCTTTAAAACCAACCACACTGTTCCTTCCCTAGCCTCTAGGCTTAGATATGTACCTATAAACCAATGTAATTTTGATACTTACGTCCTATGTGTGTCACTTTTGTTTTCCATCTTTGAGTCTTTGAGCTAGCTGCTAAGTGATGACAAGCCTTGTCTAGCCGCCAGTAGTAAATTAATCTCACATTACTACATTTCCTTATATTATCCTATGTGTATTAATGCTTTCCCCCCGGTCCCTTAGGTCATCACAACGTACATTCCAGTTGACAGCCGTGAAATATAGGGATATAACGCTGGAATACATTTCCCCCGGAATGACAGATATTATTCCGGAGCTCAGTGCTTGGAGCCAGGAGGATTTCATTCAGGAAAATGCCGTTACATCTGGCTAAACCGGGCCGGACAGGCTCATGACAGACACACATTGCCGGAGCTCTTCTCCATTTAGGGAGAAAAAAGGGAAAGCTTGACGTTCCCACAATGGGAGTGGGGAAACAGGCTGGGAGGGAGATTAAAACAAGCATGCTAATTCCGGAGCGGGGAGAGGGGAGAGAGGAGCGGGGAGAGGGAGAGAGGAGAGAGGAGAGAGGAGAGGGAGAGGGAGAGAGTGGTGTGAGAGAGGTATTGTAGTATGTAGCAGCGGAGCAGGCAAGCTTTTAACTGCCCAGGCTTTTGGAGCTACACTTCAACTGGTCTGTCAGAAAGAGAGAGAGAGAGAGAAAGAGACAGAGAGAGAGGGAGAGAGGGATGGAGAGAGAGGGAAAGAGAGACAGAGAGAGAGAGAAAGAGAGAAAGACATATGTTAATGTCCGAGTGAGGAGGGTTTGAAGTCAAATAAGCAGTTTTCCTTTCCTGTCTGACTCATTTACCTGAGTTTCCTCCAAATGAAGCAGAAACAGACACAAACAATCTTGGCCCTCTTTCTGTGATCTAGCTATCTCAGAAACCTTTCCATCCTTGTCTAACCCCTTCCCTACCCTCCTCCTGTACCCCTCCCCCCACACACAACATCTCTCCCGAACATCCACCCAAACATGCAGACAGCGAGCGCTGTTCAGTGTGGTCCCCACCCACTGCCTCTCTTCCATCACAGAAAGTGGGCTGGGGGATGAGGAAGAGGGTTGCAGGGTCCTAGGGGAGGTGTGTGTGTGTGGGGGGGGGGGGGGGGGGTCAAGGTTTCAAGGGGAAATGGGGGAGCGTAAGTACAGTGCATTCGGAAAGTATTCAGACCCCTTGACTTTTTACACATTTTGTTACGTTACAGCCTTATTCTAAAATGGATTAAATAGTTTTTCCCCCCTCATCAATCTACACATAATACCCCATAATGACAAAGCAAAAACAGTAAAAAAAATATTTTAGGGAATTTACAACAACAAAAAAACCTGAAATGTCACGTTTACATAAGTATTCAGACCCTTTTCTCAGTACTTTGTTGAAGCACCTTTGGCAGTGATTACAGCCTCGATTCGTCTTGGGTATGATGCTACAAGCTTGGCACAACTGTATTTGCGGAGTTTCTCCCATTCTTCTCTGCAGATCCTCTCAAGCTCTGTCAGGTTGGATGGGTAGTGTCGCTGCACAGCTATTTTCAGGTCTCTCCTGAGATGTTCGATCAGGTTCAAGTCCGGGCTCTGGCTGGGCCACTCAAGGACATTCAGAGACTTGTCCCGAAGCCACTCCTGCGTTGTCTTGGCTGTGTGCTTAGGGTCATTGTCCTGTTGGAAGGTGAACCTTCGCCCCAGTCTGAGGTCCTGAGCGCTCTGGAGCAGGTTTTCATCAAGGATCTCTATGTACTTTGCTCCGTTCATCTTTCCCTCGATCCTGACTAGTCTGCCAGTCCATGCAGCTGAAAAACATCCCTGCAGCATGATGCTGCCATCACCATGCTTCACCATAGGGATGGTGCCAGGTTTCCTCCAGATGTGATGCTTGGCATTCATGCCAAAGAGTTCAATCTTGGTTTCATCAGACCAGAAAACCTTGTTTCTCATGCTCTGAGAGTCCTTTAGGTGCCTTTTGGCAAACTCCAAGTGGGCTGTCATGTGCCTTTTACTGAGGAGTGGCTTCCGTCTGGCCACTCTACCATAAAGGCGTGATTGGTGGAGTGCTGCAGAGATGGTTGTCCATCTGGAAGGTTCTCCCATCTCCACAGAGGAACTCTGGAGATCTGTCAGAGAACCATCGGGTTCTTTGTCACTACCCTGACCAAGGCCCTTCTCCCCCGATTGCTCAGTTTGGCTGGGCAGCCAGCTCTAGGAAGTATTTTTATTTTATTTGTGTGTGTGTGTGTGTGGGGGAGGGGGGGGGGGGGGTAGATCATCTTAATATTGCAGATAGATTATAACTTCCATCAATGTAATTGTCTGCATCACTTCCAATCCCCCATGTTTATATATATATATATATATATATATATATATATATATATATATATATATATATATATATATATAAATATACATACACATACATATACATATATATATAAAATATACATATATATACACATATACACACATACACACACACACACACACATACACATACATATCCTTTAAAAAAATATATTCCCCTTTATTACTTTCCAACCCCGCCACCCTTTCCCTACTTGGAGTAAACTAGTGAACAACAATGCTTAGGCCTCTACTTCCAGCTTATACTTACTATCTACATTTTATGGACACAGTCAATTTTACAATAATTATATTTTGTTTGTTTTTTTCCTGAACTTCTTCTACTCTCAACCTCTCCGATCATTTTCATGATGTCCATCTGGTTTGCTTCTATATGCCATATCTTTCTAACTGTGCTCTTTCACAGAAGCTCCCAACCTACAACCTATAAACTTATTATGGACACAGTATGCTTACATTATTAGTTATCTTGTTATTATTTGTTGTTAGTTGTTATTAGTCCCATCCTTCAATTCCATTCAACACCGCCCATCTATCTCTTAACACCATCCATATAGGATTTCTATTTGCCATATATATTTCAACTGTACTGTGATGTTTTACAAAAGTTCTGAACCTTTCTATTCTCATTGTTTCTACAGATTGTGAATTGAATTTTTTTTTTTGTTGCTAAAAGTATTATTATATTATTGATCGATTGACTATGACTTTTCAGATCACCCAGTAATGCTATCTGCAAGGTTAGCTCCAGGTAAATATTGCAATCCTTTAACCATTCCTGGACCTGTGTCCAAAAACAATCTACAAATGGACAGAACCAAAACAAATGATCTAATGATTCTGTCTCTTCGCAGCAAAATCTGCAGAGCTGGGAAGATTGTATCCCCCATATAAATAACATTCTATTGGTAGCAAGAATTTTATATAATAATTTAAATTGAAAGATTCTACGTTTTGAATCGGGTGTCGTTTTGCGTATCATTTCATAAGCACTATGCCATGGGATCGGTACGTCAAAAATCTCTTCCCAACTATTTTGCAATCTATATGGGACGGCTGTCAATCCTTTGGTCCTTAAATTAAACTGATATACTTTTTTATTTATCACAGTTTTCCTTAACCAATTATGTTCTTTAATACAAGGCCGACAGACAAGTTCCTTACTTTCTCCCCCTTCCACTTTCCTCTTCCATTTTTGCTGTAAGGCTGCAATTATTTGGTTGTAATTTTGGGTAGAGCAGACATTTCCATATGTTTTTGTTAGCTGCATGTGCGACATAACTGCACCAGTCCTACCGATGATATCATTTATGAAGATTATACCTTTTTTAAACATTTTGTCAAAAACAAAACGTTTTTTTGTCAATTAGTATATTTGAGTTTAACCACAATATTTGTTGCATTATTTGTTCTGTCGTTTCTGGAGGATTAAATTGAAATTGCAACCAACTTTCTATGGCTTGTTTTAGAAATAGTGATATTTGGGAGATGATTTCCTTTTCAAATAACTGAAAGTGAGTGGTTGTAATCTGAATAAAGGGAAAAAGGCCATTCTTGAACATTGGGTGAGACAATCTTACTAATTTGCTAGAGAACCAGTTCGGATTTAAGTATAACTTTTGTATGACTGAAGCTTTTAGTGATAGGTCTAATGCTTTAATATTTAATAATTTCTGTCCTCCGAATTCATATTCATTATATAAATAGGCCCGTTTAATTTTGTCTGGCTTGCCGTTCTCAGTGGTTCCAAACTTCTTCAATTTAAGTATGATGGAGGCCACTGTGTTCTTGGGGACCTTCAATGCTGGAGACATATGATGGAGGCCACTGTGTTCTTGGGGACCTGCAATGCTGGAGACATATTTTGGTACCCTTCCTCAGATCTGTGCCTCGACACAATCCTGTCTTGGAGCTCTACAGACAATTCCTTCAACCTCATGGCTTGGTTTTTGCTCTGACATGCACTGTCAACTGTGGGACCTTATATAGACAGGTGTGTGCCTTTCCAAATCATGTCCAATCAATTTAATTTACCACAGGTGGACTCCAATCAAGTTGTAGAAACTTCTCAAGGATGATCAATGGAAACAGGATGCACCTGAGCTCAATTTCGAGTCTCATAGCAAAGGGTATGAATAGCTGCTCCCAATAGGCCCAGAGACCACAACACACTTTGGTTTCCTTCTTCACTGTGAAAGACAAATAGAGTAAGTGAGCGTGAGTAACAGAGAAGAGAGAGAAAGATGGGAGAGAGAGAGAGAGAGAGAGAGAGAGAGAGAGAGAGAGAGAGAGAGAGAGAGAGAGAAAGAGAGAGAGAGAGAGAGAGAGAGAGAGAGAGAGAGAGAGAGAGAGAGAGAGAGAGAGAGAGAGAGAGAGAGAGAGAGAGAGAGAAAGGGTAAGAGATAAAGAAAGAGCGATAAGAGAGGGGGATGTCCTACAAAAATAAGTTATGCCATTAGTTTCTACCTCTCCCCTCTCCATCTCCCTCCCTCTCTCGCTAACTTTCTCTATATTTGCTGGTGTGCAGAATAGTTTGGTGGTGGTCTCGACGGCTGCAACCCGGGGGGCAGGTGTGCCCATTGGGGACAGGTGTCAGGTGTGTGTGTCAGTGACTAATAGGACTATCAGCCAGCCGCCGCGATCGATCATGCGCATCCCTGGCCGAGCGCAGCCCGGCCCAACCAGCCAGGAGACACACACAGACACACACACAGTGCAGGGCGAGCTGCTGAGAGCAGCAACATAGTATAGTCTACTGCAGTGGTTCCCAAACTGTGGGTCAGGACCCACTTGTGGGTTGCGACAGGGGTCCAGGTGGGTTGCGGGATGACATTTAGTTTTTAAAAATACATTTTCAGGATAGAAAAACACATTCAGTGTAAACTTAAAGGACTAAAACCAAATACAAAGTATGGATAAAAGATAGCCTATAACCTTTGAGAACTTACAATCAACAAAATAAAAGCTAGACATTCAGACCCCCGTTGATTTTGTTATAATGTTTGAGCATAAGAACACAGCATTAGTCATGTCAAAATGCGTAGAATTGCAGGAAATTAGCTTAAAATCTGCAAAACTTTCTCTCAGCTCCATGGCAAAATGTATAGAATTTAAGGAAATTAGCTTTGAAACTATACTGAACATAAATATGAACACAACACCCAACAATGTCAACAATTTGAGTTACAGTTCATATAAGGAAATCAATTAAAATAAATAAATTAGGTCCTAATCTATGGATTTCACATGACTGGGAATAAATATATGCATCTGTTGGTCACAGATACCTTAGAAATAAGGTAGTGTCAGAGCGTCAGTGAATGCGGTAGGCGAAGTCAAACGCAGGACACAGAGCTACTGGAAACGTACTTTACTCTAAAGTAACCAGAGTATAAACAACCTCCACCCACGGAGGAAAATAACCCGCACACTAGCTACTGCCGATGACGAATACAATCACACACAACACACAATGAAAGACAGAGGGTTATATAGAGAAGACAATACAACATAATGGGAAACAGGTGTACACAATAAAGACCAAACAAGTCAAACACCGAAACATAGATCGGTAGCTGCTAGTACTCCGGGGACGACGAACGCCGAAGCCTACCCGAGCAAGGAGGAGGGGCAGCCTCGGCTGAATCCGTGACAGTACCCCCCCCCCCCCCCCCTTGACGCGCGGCTCCAGCCGTGCGCCGACCCCGGCCTCGGGGACGGCCAGGAGGACACGGAGCAGGGCGAGTCGGATGATTCTGATGGAAATCCCTCAACATGGAGGGATCTAGGATGTCCCTCCTAGGGACCCAGCACCGTTCCTCCGGACCGTACCCCTCCCACTCCACGAGATACTGCAGGCCTCCCACCCGACGCCTCAAATCCAAGATGGAACGGACTGAGTACGCCGGAGCTCCCTCGATGTCCAGTGGGGGCGGAGGAACCTCTCATATCTCAGAGTCCTGGAGTGGACCAGCTACTACCGGCCTGAGGAGAGACACATGGAACGAGGGGTTAATACGGTAATTAATGGGAAGTTGTAACCTATAACAAACCTCGTTCAATCTCCTCAGGACTTTAAATGGCCCCACAAACCGCCGACCCAGCTTCCGGCAGGGCAGGCGAAGGGGCAGGTTTCGGGTCGAGAGCCATACCGAGAGATAACCTAACACACACTGAAAAGGCATAAGGTTAATTGAGGAGTGGCGAAGTGAGTTTTGGGCTATCTCTGCCCAGGGGATATATCCCGACCACTCCCCCTGCTGGTCCTGGCAATAGGACCTCAGAAACCTACCCACATCCTGGTTCACTCTCTCCACCTGCCCATTACTCTCGGGGTGAAAACCTGAGGTAAGGCTAATCGAGACCCCCAGACGTTCCATAAACGCCCTCCAGACTCTAGAGGTGAACTGGGGACCCCGATCAGACACTATATCCTCAGGTACCCTGTAGTGCCGGAAGACGTGTGTAAACAGGGCGTCAGCAGTTTGTAGGGCTGTAGGGAGACCTGGCATAGGAATGAGACGGTAGGCCTTCGAAAACCGATCCACAACGACAAAGATCGTAGTGTTCCCCTGTGAGGGGGGAAGGTCCGTGACAAAGTCCACCGATAGATGAGACCACAGCCGTTGTGGAACGGGTAGGGGTTGTAATTTCCCTCTGGGCAGGTGTCTAGGCGCCTTACACTGGGCGCACACCGAGCAGGAGGAAACATAAACGTCCTTAGCTAAAGTGGGCCACCAGTACTTCCCACTAAGGCAGTGCACTGTCCGACCGATACCAGGATGACCAGAGGAGGGTGACGTGTGAGCCCAATATATCAATCGATCACGAACCTCGAGCGGCACGTACATCCGACCCTCTGGACACTGGGGGGGGTGGAGTAGGATCAGTGTGTAACGCCCGCTCGATGTCCGCATCAACCTCCCACACCACCGGTGCCACCAGACAAGACTCCGGAAGTATGGGAGTGGGCTCAATGGACCTCTCCTCGGTGTCATATAGTCGGGACAGGGCGTCTGCCTTAGCGCTCTGGGAACTTGGTCTGTAGGTGAGCGTAAACACAAATCGAGTGAAAAACATAGCCCACCTTGCCTGACGCGGGTTCAACCTCTTCGCCGCCCGGATGTACTCCAGGTTACGATGATCAGTCAAAATGAGAAAAGGGTGTTTAGCCCCCTCAAGCCAATGCCTCACACCTTCAGGCTTGAACCACAGCTAACAGGTCCCTGTCCCCCACATCATAATTGCGCTCCGCCGGACTGAGCTTCTTAGAAAAGAAAGCACAGGGACGGAGTTTTGGTGCGTACCCGAGCGCTGAGACAGTACAGCACCGATCCCAGCCTCGGACGCGTCCACCTCAACTTGGAATGCCAAGAGGGATCCGGATGTGCCAGCACCGGAGCCGAGGTAAACAAGTCCTTCAGATGCCTAAAAGCCCTGTCCGCCTCAGCCGACCACTGCAGACGCACCGACCCTCCCTTTAGCAGGGAGGTAATGGGAGCTAATACCTGCCCAAAGCCCCGGATAAACCTCCGGTAGTAATTGGCAAAACTCAAGAACCGCTGCACCTCCTTCACCGTGATGGGAGTCTGCCAATTGCGCACGGCTGAAACGCGGTCAATCTCCATCTCCACACCTGACGCGGACAAACGGTGTCCCAGGAAGGAGATGGACTCTTGGAAGAACAGACATTTCTCCGCCTTCACATACAGGTCATGCTCCAACAGTCTACCAAGCACCCGCCGAACCAGGGACACATGCTCGGCTCGTGTAGCGGAGTATATTAGAATGTCATCGATATACACCACTACACCCTGTCCATGCAAGTCCCGGAAAATCTCATCCACAAACGATTGGAAGACTGAAGGAGCATTCATCAAACCGTATGGCATGACGAGGTACTCATAGTGGACTGAGGTGGTACTAAATGCTGTCTTCCACTCATCTCCCTCCCTAATACGCACCAGGTTGTACGCGCTCCTGAGATCCAATTTTGTGAAGAAGCGCGCCCCGTGTAATGACTCCGTCATACTAGCAATCAGAGCGAGTGGATAGCTGTATTTGATTGTGATCTGATTGAGACCACAGTATTCAATGCACGGGCGTAAACCACCATCCTTCTTCTTCACAAAAAAGAAACTCGATGACGCAGGGAAAGTGGACGGCCGTATGTATCCCTGTCTCAGAGATTCGGTGACATATGTCTCCATAGCCGCCGTCTCCTCCTGAGACAGAGGATACACATGACTTCGGGGAAGCGCAGCGCCTACTTGGAGGTTTATCGCACAATCCCCCTGTCGATGGGGTGGTAATTGAGTCGCCTTCTTTTTACAGAAGGCGAGAGCCAAATCGGCATATTCAGGCGGAATGTGCATGGTTGGAACTTGGTTTGGACTTTCCACCGTCGTTGCCCCTATGGAAACACCTACACACCTCCCCAAGCACTGATCAGACCATCCATCGAAAGCCCTCTGTTGCCATGAAATGTTGGGGTCATGAGAAGTTAACCAGGGAAGCCCCAACACCACGGGAAATGCAGGAGAATCAATCAGATACAATCTAATTATCTCCTCATGGCCCTCCTGCGTTTTCATCCTGAGAGGCGCTGTGACCTCCCTAATCAACCCTGACCCCAAGGGGCGGCTATCTAGGGCATGGATAGGGAAGGGCACATCAACTGGAACAATAGGAATCCCTAACTTATAGGTAAACTGACAATCTATAAAATTCCCAGCTGCGCCTGAATCGACAAGCGCCTTAGGCTGGGAATGAGGAGAAACCTCGGGAAACACAACATTAATACACATATGCGCAACAGGGAGCTCTGGGTGAGTTAGGTGCCTACTCACCTGGAATGGCTCATCAGTGCGCTGCCTACCGCCTCGACTCCTGGGAGACCCTCCCCAGCACCGACCAGCAGTGTGTCCTCTGCGGCCACAGTTGGTGCAGGGGACGGCCCCTCTCCTGGTCTCCCTCATACCAGCACCTCCGAGCTCCATAGGGGTCGGCTCGGAAGTGCTGGGGGATGGAATGGACGGCCCCGGATCCAGACGTCCGCGGGTAGCCAACAGGGTATCCAGGCGAATCGACATGTCCACCAGTTGGTCCAGGCTTAGGTTGGTGTCCCTGCAGGCCAATTCCCGACGCACGTCCTCCCTCAAGCTACATCGGTAGTGGTCGATGAGGGCCCTCTCATTCCATCCCGCGTTGGCAGCCAGAGTCCTAAAGTCCATTGCGAATTCCTGCGCGCTCCTCCTCCCCTGTCTGAGGTGGAATAGATGCTCACCCGCCGCTTTTCCTTCTGGTGGATGATCGAATACCGCCCTAAAGCGGCGGGTGAACTCTGCATAGTTGACAGTAGCGGCGTCTATTCCACCCCACTCGGCGTTGGCCCACTCCAGCGCCTTGCCGGACAGACAGGAGATGAGGGTGGACACGCTCTCGTATCCCGAGGGGACCGGGTGGATGGTTGCCAGGTAGAGTTTGACCTGGAGCAGGAAACCCTGACATCCGGCAGCTGTGCCATCATAAGCCCTCGGGAGCGAGAGCCGAATCCCACTGGACCCCGGAGGTGAAGCGATGGGTATTGATGATGGTGGGGGTGTAATCGGAGGAGGTGTAGGCAGACCTCCTCTCTCCCATCGCTCCATGGTGTTCACTACACGTTCCATGGCGGTGCCGAGAGCCTGGATCATGGCCGCTTGTTGTTGTACGCGTTCTTCCATTGATCCTGCTGGCACCGCTGCTCCTGCTGACTCCATGTCAGGTGTGTGATTCTGTCAGAGCGTCAGTGAATGCGGTAGGCGAAGTCAAACGCAGGACACAGAGCTACTGGAAACATACTTTACTCGAAAGTAACCAGAGTATAAACAACCTCCACACACGGAGGAAAATAACCCGCACACTAGCTACTGCCGATGACGAATACAATCACACACAACACACAATGAAAGACAGAGGGTTATATAGAGAAGACAATACAACATAATGGGAAACAGGTGTACACAATAAAGACCAAACAAGTCAAACACCGAAACATAGATCGGTAGCAGCTAGTACTCCGGGGACGACGAACGCCGAAGCCTGCCCGAGCAAGGAGGAGGGGCAGCCTCGGCTGAATCCGTGACAGGTAGGGCGTGGATCAGCAAACCAGTCAGTATCTGGTGTGACCACCATTTACCTCATGCAGTGTGACACATCTCCTTTGTATAGAGTTGATCAGGCTGTTGATTGTGGCCTGTGGAATGTTGTCCCACTTCTCTTCAATGGCTGTGCGAAGTTGCTGGATATTGGTGGGAACTGGAACGCGCTGTCGTACACGTCGATCCAGAGCATCCCAAACATGCTCAATGGGTGACATGTCTGGTGAATATGCAGGCCATGGAAGAACTGGGATGTTTTCAGCTTCCAGGAATTGTGTGCAGATCCTTGCGAAATGGGGCCGTACATTATCATGCTGAAACATGAGGTGAATGGCACAACAATGGGCCTCAGGATTTCGTCACGGTATCTCTGTGCATTCCAACTGCCATCAATAAAATGAAATTGTGTTCAATGTCCGTAAAAAAACTGCACATTTTAGAGTGACCATTTATTGTCCCCAGCACAAGGTGCACCTGTGTAATGATCATGCTGTCAGGGGGGTGGATTATCTTGACAAAGGAGAAATGCTCACTAACAGGGATGTAAACAAATTTGTGCACAACATTTGAGAGAAATAAGCTTTTTGTGCGTATGGACATTTTCTGGGATCTTTTATTTCAGCTCATGAAACATGGGACCAACACTTTACTTGTTGCGTTTATATTTTTCTTCAGTGTACAACGTTTGATCTCCACTGCCAAGGTAATCTTTTTTACTTATTCTTTGGTCTGTGTATGTGTTTTCACCGCTCAACCCTTATATGGTGGGTCACGACTCAAAGGACACCTCAATTGGTGGGTCAAGCAACAAGTTTTGCTAACCTCTGGTCTACTGTACTGAACAAGGTTACAAACACATCTGCTACCAACCATGATCAATATCCGGCAATTTACCAGTGTCTAAGTTGCTTTGTGTAACCTGAGAGAGCGAGAGATTTTAAATGTTTGAACTTTTCATATTCAGGCTCACTACTCCAAAAAGTGTCTGGGAAACACAACAAAAAATGATGTTTCAAAGGTAGTGAGAGAACTACTAAGGGTATAATGGCAGGACTATGGGTGATATTAATTGAAGATGTTTTAAACAGCAGGTCCCTGAGAACCATAATCACTGACTAACGACTAATGATACCAGACGCCTTCTACACACACACACACACACACACTTTGCTAAATTATATGGCAGAGCCCCGACTGTTTTAGCGACAGGGAACCTAAGTTGAGTTCTGCAAAGCCGCTGCTGCTGTTTCCTTTATGTTGAAGAGTTTATGCATTTCAAGGCCACTTAAACACATTAGCATTAGGAGTGAACATTATAATAAGAGAAAGTCTAGATTTCAATCACACTCAGAGTTTCAAAGACAAAGCTGAAACTATTCATTAAGAGCAAAGCACAAATACACACAGCCATATTACTTTGTTTGTTTGCATATGAAAAAGCTGTATGGAAGAAAAGTGGATCATGTTTGTTTTTCCTTCTCTCCCTCCTTCCCTCTCTCCCTCCTTCCCTCTCTCCCTCCTTCCCCCTCTCCCTCCTTCCCTCTCTCCCTCCTTCCCTCCCTCCTTTTCCATCTCTCCATCTCAGTCTCCATATGTAGCTGAGAGGGTTTGAGACCAAACTGCAGCCAGTCATTATCTAAAGGGGGTATTATAATTAACAAAACAATAAAAGTTTATTAATGAACATTAAAATGCAAAATAGTGAAAAGAGATCCTATCAATCAAAGATGACTCCCTTTTTGAGTTTTAATTAGATATTGCAGTTAATAGCATGAGGGGGGAGTTTGGAACCATTTAATTGCCCTGGTTTAATGGGCCAACATCTTTTTCAAGTTGGAGATTAAAACATTTTAATTTATAGAATAATGTCATTTTTATTTCTGCTGCAACTAATAAAAGTCCAGATCCCCCAGATTCAGATGAGCCAATCAAAAACCTTGCTTTCATTTTCAAAGGTAAGGATGGTAGTATTGTGTGTGACTATATAAAGTAGTTGCGTCTCCAGTAAATGAGATATAACACACACATATACACACACACACACACACACAGTAGTTCCATTATAACCCTACTGAATTATCCTACTATAGAATTAATTGTTCCATAAGACCTGATGCTGTCTGAAACTCTGTTGAAGTTTTTGACAAAATCGTCCCTTTATACATTACTTCTCCCGATCGCTTAAAACATAACTTATATTTCTGTCAGATTTGTATTTTATATTTTTTTACAGATCCCCCACATTATTACACACTACTCTACCACAACATATCTACAATAGAACACATTATTACACACTACTCTACCACAACACATCTACAATAGAACACATTATTACACACTACTCTACCACAATACATCTACAATAAAACACATTATTACACACTACTCTACCACAACATATCTACAATACAACACATTATTACACACTACTCTACCACAACATATCTACAATAGAACACATTATTACACACTACTCTACCACAACATATCTACAATAGAACACATTATTACACACTACTCTACCACAACATATCTACAATAAAACACATTATTACACACTACTCTACCACAACATATCTACAATAGAACACATTATTACACACTACTCTACCACAACATATCTACAATACAACACATTATTACACACTACTCTACCACAACATATCTACAATATAACACATTGTTACACACTACTCTACCACAACATATCTACAATACAAAATCCATAATACAGCAATATAACAAAATGAACGTGTGTAGAGTGCGTGTGTTAGCATGTGTGTGCATATGCGTGTGCCTGTGTGTGTGTGTGTGTGTGTGTGTGTGTGTCTCTTCACAGTCTGGGACTGAGTTTTCTGTAATGTACAGGTTGCACTGATGGTTCACCAGACAAGGTGTGTGTGTGTGTTTGAGGGGAGCAGGGGATCTGGCCAGGTGAGGTTTGTGTGTGTGTGTTAGGCTGGGGACCTGGTGAGGTGTGTGTGTGTGTTTGAGGGGCAGGGGAGTTATTTCTGAAACAGGCCACTGTGAGAAGCGGAGCAGTGTAGCGTAGCATGTTTCCTGGTCCGCAGCGTAGCGCTCCACTTTCCCTCCACGCCACTCTGTAATTAGGCCACGATTTGAACTCGCTTAGTTCCTCCCTGAGCGGGGTCACCAGGTCACCAAACTATTATAAATCGAGCAAGGGCTGTGTGATGTTAGTGTGAGTGTGTGTGCGTGCCTGTGTGTGTGGGGGGGTGGGGTGATAGAGAGGTGAGGTGGCTTCTGATTGGCCAAGAGGGTGTCGTTAAATATAGTTTCACAGAGTTGAAAAGGTGTTGCTGCTCCAGATGTGTGACTGTGTCCATGGATATGAAGGATAATTCATGTGGACTGATGTCTCTGTTTGGGGTAACAACAGAGACAGGTGTGAATCTGCCCACTCTTTTCCCTCGGCTTTGACTTCAACGTCGACTGCAGTCTCTACACGAAACAAACAGACATCAATTGGACTCAGAGTGTTTGATCCCTCCTCCTCCTGGTTCTGTGTGTATTCATTCTTCTCTCCCCTCTGGTTTTTGTTTTTTGGTGACATCCCCCTTTTCTCTCTCCCTCTCCACAGAAAGAATGCAAAAAAACAGAACACACAACAATAACAGAGCGCCTGTGAAAGAACTGGCACAGCCCAGTCAGGCAGGCAGAGAGGGAGGCAGCGAGGCAGGCAGAGAGGGAGGCAGAGAGGGCTTCACGTCTCTGTCTATTTTTGCCTTTTTTCTGTAGCCAGACCCACAGGCTTTTCCACGTATCTGCCACAATGTATACCGCCAGACTGTGACACCAGACTCCCACACTAACTACGACTTTGACCTGCCCTTCAGAGGGGTGGCCTACACTACCACTAGAGCTGCTGGAGGGAGGGAGGAGAGAGAGAGAGAGAGAGAGAGAGAGAGAGAGAGAGGAGAGAGAGAGAGAGAGAGAGAGAGAGAGAGAGAGAGAGAGAGAGAGAGAGAGAGAGAGAGAGAGAGAGAGAGAGAGAGAGAGAGAGAGAGAGAGAGAGAGAGAGAGAGAGAGAGATATTAAACAACACTATAGAGACAGATGTTGTCCCTGGTTCACTACCTCTCCTCTCTTATTCTCCAGTTGGACCTCCAGGCTACCACTGTAAAAGAGCTGTAAGACAGTAGAGCTGTAAGACAGTAGGGCTGTAAGACAGTAGGGCTGTAAGACAGTAGGGCTGTAAGACAATAGAGCTGTTAGACAGTAGGGCTGTAAGACAGTAGAGCTGTAAGACAATAGAGCTGTAAGACAATAGAGCTGTTAGACAGTAGAGCTGTAAGACAGTAGAGCTGTAAGACAGTAGAGCTGTAAGACAGTAGGGCTGTAAGACAGTAGAGCTGTTAGACAGTAGAGCTGTAAGACAATAGAGCTGTAAGACAGTAGAGCTGTTAGACAGTAGAGCTGTTAGACAGTAGAGCTGTAAGACAGTAGAGCTGTAAGACAATAGAGCTGTAAGACAATAGAGCTGTAAGACAGTAGGGCTGTAAGACAGTAGAGCTGTTAGACAGTAGAGCTGTAAGACAATAGAGCTGTAAGACAGTAGAGCTGTTAGACAGTAGAGCTGTAAGACAGTAGAGCTGTAAGACAATAGAGCTGCAAGACAGTAGAGCTGTAATAGGATGTCTGAGGTGACTGGTCCAGACAGACTAAGCAATATGAAGGGTCAGAGGTTACAGTATAGCCATGAGAGGTCAGGGGTTAAATGGCCATGCATCACTGCCCTGGAGGACACTAGAGAGAGGACTCCATGACTCACAGAACAATACATGTTCCACTTAGAACCAACATAATGAATAACAAGCCATTAACCCTTTCAGTCAAATAAATTATTAATGCTTCTGTTACATATTAGAATTATGTTGTAGTATTGTATTGTCTAATTGTTGTTGTATTGTGTTGTCTGAATATACTTTGTGGATGCCTCATACATGAGGCTGACTGCCTGAAATGATTTGTCCTAAAACATCAAATATCAAAACATACCATAACCTCAAGTTATCCAGGTAGTCATTAGAATGATTTTGAATATTTAAAAAGCATAGTAACAACTCTTTGTCAAAACCTTATGTTGTTATTTATTGTTTTACCCGTTGTATCTTTATTTTTTCAAAGCTCGGTTTCTAGAACACACCACAGAAACCCTATCATGTCTAACCCAGACTACCAAGCACTCCTCTCTCTCATCTCTCTTCCCCTCTATCATTCTGTTCTCTTTTCTCTCAACTCTAATGTTTTTTCCTCTTTTAAGTGACACACTAAATGGAACAATTTGTGTCATATTGTGTTGTGTGGTCAGATAGTGATGTCTGTAAAGTTGAAAACTCAGCAGAGAGAGAGAGGGAGAGAAAGAGCTGTCACTCTTAATCTGTTTATTCTGAGGGAGCTCTACCAGTGTGTCTCTGGCCTGAAGCCATACACACCACAGCGCAGAATGTGTGTGTGTGTGTGTGTGTGTGTGTGTGTGTGTAGACAGAGTGCCGCTACCTCCACCGTGTCCTTGAAGACTCCAGGTAAAAGACGAGGAGGAAGAGAGGAAGAAGGGAGATGGAAAGAAGGAGGGGAGGAGAGGGGGAGCTGGGAATTGTAGCCACCAGGCCGATCAGATGGTTTAATGAACCCTCCTTTAAACTGTCACTCAAACCAACTTGGTCCTCACACACCAGCCTGCCTGACGCCACCCAGAGACCTACACACACACACACACACACACACACACACACACACACACACATACACACACACGCGCACACACACACACACACACACACACACACACACACACACACACACACACACACACACACACACACACACACACACACACACACACACACACACACACACACACACACACACACACACACACACACACACACACACACACACACACACACACAACAGCCCTTTGCCTCTCTGATTAGCAGTGAGAACTTGAAGCTCAACAGCACCCAATGCAACGACCTGTTCATGATTTAAATGTTGATGTTCATGTGTGCAGATTTCTCTATCAAGGCTTATGTCACATGTAAGTGATTTGCTTATTTTGACATTTTATGAAAGCACCGACTCTGAGCTTCAAAATTGTATATCATACACTGTAGTTGGAGGAAACATGGGAAGTATGCTGCTTTAAAAGACAATAAACTTGTTATCCCTCTTAAGAGACAAGTAGGAGCAAATGCCATTTGTAAGATTTTGATGAGATTTTCACACTTCCCACAGAGCTCTTCTTTGTTTACGCCCATTCAGCAACTTTCACATCCTCTTAAGCCTTAGCCCCTCCCACCCACACATGTAAACACATGTGTGTCAGCATGGCATTGTCCTCCAGAAACCCTCTCTACTTAAACCCAGCTAAATTCAGGCAGCAATGTTTAAAAAAATCTGCGCTGGCAAAGATGATCTATCTATTCTGACCAGGGAAGCCCCCATTCTGTTATAGACTGAAGCCTGACATGACAGACCAATCAGGACTCATCTCTCGGCATGTCCAACCACCCCATTATCTCAGCCATTCATGACTAGTCAGGAAGGATCCTTTCATTCTCCCTGTATAGCTCAGCGCTTTCTCATTGGCTAAACTAGGCTAATTTAACATTTTTATTAATAGTTACGGATCCAATACAAGTTTGTAATTAAGGCACATTAAAGTTCACATGTTCAAGAAGGCATTTCAGCAATATATATACAGTGAGGGAAAAAAGTATTTGATCCCCTGCTGATTTTGTACGTTTGCCCACTGACAAAGAAATGATCAGTCTATAATTGTAATGGTAGGTTTATTTGAACAGTGAGAGACAGAATAACAACAACAAAATCCAGAAAAACGCATGTCAAAAATGTTATAAATTGATTAGCATTTTAATGAGGGAAATAAGTATTTGACCCTCTCTCAATCAGAAAGATTTCTGGCTCCCAGGTGTCTTTTATACAGGTAACGAGCTGAGATTAGGAGCACACTCTTAAAGGGAGTGCTCCTAATCTCAGTTTGTTACCTGTTTAAAAGACACCTGTCCACAGAAGCAATCAATCAATGAGATTCCAAACTCTCCACCATGGCCAAGACCAAAGAGCTCTCCAAGGATGTCAGGGACAAGATTGTAGACCTACACAAGGCTGGAATGGGCTACAAGACCATCGCCAAGCAGCTTGGTGAGAAGGTGACAACAGTTGGTGCGATTATTCACAAATGGAAGAAACAAAAAAGAACTGTCAATCTCCCTCGGCCTGGGGCTCCATGCAAGATCTCACCACGTGGAGTTGCAATGATCATGAGAACGGTGAGGAATCAGCCCAGAACAACACGGGAAGATCTTGTCAATGATCTCAAGGCAGCTGGGACCATAGTCACCAAGAAAACAATTGGTAACACACTACGCCGTGAAGGACTGAAATCCTGCAGCGCCCGCAAGGTCCCCCTGTTCAAGAAAGCACATATACATGCCCGTCTGAAGTTTGCCAATGAACATCTGAATGATTCAGAGGAGAACAGGGTGAAAGTGTTGTGGTCAGATGAGACCAAAATGGAGCTCTTTGGCATCAACTCAACTCGCCGTGTTTGGAGGAGGAGGAATGCTGTCTATGACCCCAAGAACACCATCCCCACCGTCAAACATGGAGGTGGAAACAATATGCTTTGGGGGTGTTTTTCTGCTAAGGGGACAGGACAACTTCACCGCATCAAAGGGACGATGGACGGGGCCATGTACCGTCAAATCTTGGGTGAGAACCTTCTTCCCTCAGCCAGGGCATTGAAAATGGGTCGTGGATGGGTATTCCAGCATGACAATGACCCAAAACACACGGCCAAGGCAACAAAGGAGTGGCTCAAGAAGAAGCACATTAAGGTCCTGGAGTGGCCTAGCCAGTCTCCAGACCTTAATCCCATAGAAAATCTGTGGTGGGAGCTGAAGGTTCGAGTTGCCAAACGTCAGCCTCGAAACCTTAATGACTTGGAGAAGATCTGCAAAGAGTAGTGGGACAAAATCCCTCCTGAGATGTGTGCAAACCTGGTGGCCAACTACAAGAAACGTCTGACCTCTGTGATTGCCAACAAGGGTTTTGCCACCAAGTACTAAGTCGTGTTTTGCAGATGGGTCAAATACTTATTTCCCTCATTAAAATGGAAATCAATTTATAACATTTTTGACATGCGTCTTTCTGGATTTTTTTGTTGTTATTCTGTCTCTCACTGTTCAAATAAACCTACCATTAAAATTATAAACTGATCATTTCTTTGTCAGTGGGCAAACATACAAAATCAGCAGGGGATAAATACATACAGTGCCTTCAGAAATTATTCACACCCCTTTACTTTTTCCAAATGTTGTTGTGTTACAGCCTGAATTTAAAATTGATTAAATGTAGATGTTGTGTCATCCGCCTACAGACAATACCCCATAATGTCAAAGTGGAATTATGTTTCTGACAAATGTTTACTAATTTATTAAAAATGAAAAGCTGGAATGTCTTGAGTCAATAAGTATTCAACCCCTTTGTTGAATTCAAGTTCAAGAGTAAAGATGTGCTTAACATGTCACATAATAAGTTGCATAGACTCCTTTTGTGTGCAATAATAGTGTTTAATGTGATTTTTGAATGACTACTTCATCTCTGTACCCCACAAATACAATTATCTCTAAGGTCCCTCAGTCGAGCAGTGAATTTCAAACACAGATTCAGACAAACAAAAGGTGTGATGGGTCCGCACTCAAAAAGATGTTGCATAAAGCTTACTTCATTTTTCGATTTTTACCATTCTTTTCACTACATCAGGGATATCGTACACAGCCGTTTTGGCTTTGCAGCCTTCTTCAGTGTGTAGGGAACACAGGTGAGCAACCGATGAGCAGCAGGTGCTTCTAATCAGGATTGCCACTCATTTGCCCATCAGATTCCGATTCAACCACAAAGACCAGGGAGGTTTTCCAATGCCTCGCAGAGAAGGGCTCCTATTGGTAGATTGGTTTAAAAAAAAGCAGATATTGAATAACCCTTTGAGCATGGCGAAGTTATTCATTACACTTTGGATGGTGTATCAATACACCCAGTCACTACAAAGATACAGGTGTCCTTCCTAACTCAGTTGCCGGAGAAGAAGGAAACCGCTCAGTGATTTCACCATGAGGCCAATGGTGACTTTAAAACAGTTACAGAGTTTAATGGCTGTGATAGGAAAAACTAAGGATGGATCAACAACATTGTAGTTACTCCACAATACTAACCTAATTGACAGAGTGCAAAGAAGGAAGCCTGTACAGAATACAAATATTCCAAAACATGCATCTTGTTTGAAACAAGGCAAAAAATGGGCCAATACAATACAACACATTACTGAGTACCACTCTCCATATTTTCAAGCATAGTGGTGGCTGCATCGTGTTATGGATATGCTTGTAATTGTTAAGAACTGGAGAGTTTTTCAGGATAAAAAATAAACGGAAGCACTGGCAAAATCATAGAGGAAAACCTAGTTCAGTCTGCTTTCCACCAGACACTGGAAAATGAATTCACCTTTCACCAGGACAATGACCTAAAACACAAGGCCAAATATACATTGGAGTTGCTTACCAAGACGACGTGGAATGTTCCTGAGTGGCCTAGTTACAGTTTTGACTTAATTAGGCTTGAAAATCTATGGCAAGACATGAAAATGTCTGTCTAGCAATGATCAACAACCAACTTGACAGAGCTTGAAGAATTTTTTTAAGAATAATGTGCAAATATTGTACAATCCAGGTGTGCAAAGCTCTTAGACACTTACCCAGAAAGACTCACAGCTGTAATCACTGCCAAAGGTGATTCTAACATGTATTGACTCAGGGGTGTAAATACTTATGTAAATGAAATATTTCTGTATTTCATTTTCAATAAATTCAAGAGGTATAAATACTTTCTGAAGGCACGGTTTAGATTTTTTTCGAACGGCCTTAATGTGAATTAGGAACTAGCGTCAAACGCCTCAGATCCTGTAACATATCATATTGTGTGTTGACTCTGTGCAATTTGAAAATTCATTCCGACTGAGAGAACAGACATCTGTCTACCTGCCAAGGAATCATGGCTTTGTAAATAGCTTTATCTTCTGTGTGACATCCTTTGAGGGACAAGGTGATGAAGTATTTCCACATCCCGCTCTGCCTCTCTCTCTCTCTCCTCTCTCTCTCTCTCTCTCTCTCTCTCTCTCTCTCTCTCTCTCTCTCTCTCTCTCTCTCTCTCTCTCTCTCTCTCTCCTCCTACCCCTCTACTCCTCTTGATCCCTCCATCTCAGTAGGGTTAATAGAGGCCTAGAGTGTGATCAGTCCCTGTCTCATTTCTCCTGCCGTCTGCTAGCTGCTTGACTAAATGTTAATCTAATTGAAGCCACGATGCCTCTGATGACAAGCTGACATCACAGACAAATTTGATTTGTTTCTCCGCAGCGAGAGCGAGGAGCCTATGCTACTGTGCCCGCACCACGCCATGCCATACCGTGCCATTCCGTACCGCGCCACCCTGGCCCTCTGACAAAGGAAAGGAGGTGGCGCTATAGATAGAGTTTATGGAGATTAATGGAGCTGGGGGAAATATAGTCTACTTCTACAGTTTTACAACAGGAACTGACAGAGAGACTGTACAGCACTAAGCAGCAGGCGAATGAAAAGTATAGGACATTTTGTAACTAAAAAAGTATACATGAAATACTGTAGCATAAAGTTTACAGTATACAGTATGTTTATATAAAATGTGCAATTCGAAAGCGTATGTAAGCAAACTCACCTGAATAGACGTTTAAACAAACATAAAAAATATCATAGATACGATCTCCACATGTCACGACTTCCTCCGAAGCTGCCTCCCCTCCTTGTTCGGGCAGGCTTCGCCGTTCGTCGTCACCGGCCTTCTAGCCACTGCCGCTCCTCATCTCATCATTCCATTTGTTTTGTCTTGTTTATTACACACACCTGGTTCATATCCCCTAATCAGTACCTGTATAAGTATTCCCTCTGCCCCCCTTGTCTTTGTGTGTGAGCATTTTGTTGTTTGTATCGCGCGGAATATTTACCCGTGTATGTTTGGTTCCCAGTGCGCTTTTAAGTTGCACTGGGATCGTGTTTACGCATTGCTGCGGACTACCTTATTGGGCTGATTAAAGCATATTCCTTCTTCACACTCCTGCACCTGACTCCATCCATCCCCTCGCCCACAGAATCACACACCCAACAGCATGGAGTCAGCAGAAAACGGGAATATATGCCTGGCGTCGTGGAGCGGGTCTGGGAGCACTCCAACATGCTAGCCAGCTTGGGCGAAGCGATGGATCGGGTTCTCCAGGTCGTCCAACGCCTAGAGAGGAGAGGACCCGACCCTTCGGGACCAGCTGAGCGACCAGATCCAGCCACCCACACCCCAGCACCCAGAGGGATTCACCTAGGGAGTACGAAGGGACAGCGGCCCGCTGCCAGGGATTTCTCCTGCAGCTGGACTTTCCAACATCCAACATCAGCCCGGCTCCCTCGGAGCGGGAGAAGGTGTCCGCCCTCGTCTCCTGCCTCTCGGGGAAAGCCCTGGAGTTGGCCAACGCGGTCTGGAGTGAAGGATGAGACGCGTTGGACAACTACGGGGCGTTTGCTCGCCTCTTCCGGGCAGTCTTTGATCATCCCCCCGAAGGAAGAGAGGCCGGCGAACGCCTGGTCCATCTGAGGCAGGGGACGAGGACCGCACAAGACTTTGCCCTGGAGTTTAGAACTCTAGCGGCAGGGTCCGGGTGGAACGAGTGGGCCCTCATTGACCACTTCCGGTGCAGCCTGCGGGAGGACGTCCGATGGGAGCTAGCCTGCCGGGATGCCACGTTGACTTTCAACCAGCTGTTGGACATGGCCATCTGGTTGGACAACCTGCTGACTTCCAGAGGACGTCCTGGAAGGGGCCTGCCCGTTTCACCCCCCGGATTACGTTCCGATGGAGCTGGGTGGTGCAGCGATCCGGGAGAACGAAGGACGACAGCTCCAGTGGCACTCTTGTGGCAAGAGAGGACACTCTGCTGCACGCTGTCGTCAGAGTTCTTCTGGGTCTGGAGGCGGCAGGCAGGGCACTCTCGCGTCACTTCAGGTAGCGCAAACCCACACTCATTCATAGCCCTGTGCTGCGCACTTCACCATACACATCAACATACCTGATTACACGGTAGTTCCCCATTGTAAGGCGCTGGTCGATTCAGGCGCAGCTGGGAACTTTATGGACAGGTCCTTAGCTAATAGGTTATGTATCACATTGGTTCCCCTACCCATTCCATTTCCCATCAAAGCACTTGACAGTCAACCATTATGGTCAGGTTTTGTTAGGGAGCGTACAGCACAAGTCACGATGATTATGCAGGAGACCCATAGGGAGCAAATCACCTTTTACATGATTGAGTCCCCTAATTTCCCTGTTGTGTTGGGTCTTCCCTGGCTGATACTACACAACGCCACCTTTTCATGGCTGCAGAGGGTTCTCATGGGGTGGTCGCGAGAGTGTCAGGGTAGGTGTCTAGCTGTTTCCATGGTGCAACCATGATCGAAAGTCCAGACACTACCTCCACCATGTGCATTCCCCCCGAATACCTCAATTTGGCGCACACGTTTTCTAAAACGCAGGTGACCAAATTACCACCCCATCGGGCGGGGGATTGCGCAATAAACCTCCGGGTAGATGCTGTGCCTCCCAGGAGTCATGTATATCCGTTGTCGCAGGCTGAAACGGAGACTATGGAAACATACGTCTATGAGTCCCTGCGCCAGCGGTTCATATGTCCCTCCACTTCACCTGCCTCCTCAAGTTTTTTTTCGTGAAGAAAAGTTCTGCGCCCTTGCATTGATTACCGGGCACTAAATCAAACTACCATTTGCTACAGTTACCCTCTACCCCTTATCCCCTCTGTTATCGAATCAATGCATGGGGTGCGCTTCTTCACGAAATTAGATCTCAGGAGTGCGCACAACCTGGTGCATGTCCGGGAGGGGGAAAGAGTGAAAGACAGCCTTTAGCACAACCACGGGGCATTATGAATACCTGGTGATGCCGTATGGGTTGATGAATGCTCAATAAGTCTTCCAGTCCTTTGTGAATTAGGTGTTTTGGGACATGCTTGGTTGCGGTGTGGTGGTCTACATCGATGACATTCTGGTGTATTCCGCTACGCGCGCCGAGCATGTGTCCCTGGTTCGCAGAGTACTGGGACGACTGTTGGAGCATGACCTATATGCCAAGGTAGAAAAGTCCCTGTTCTTCCAACAGTCCGTCTCCTTCCTCGGATAACACAGGGTGTGGAGATGGCGGAGACCGCATTTCCGCCGTGTGGAATTGGCCGACTCCAACCACAGTGAAGGAGGTGCAGCGCTTCATTGGCTTGGCCAATTACTATTGGAGGTTTATCCGGGGCTTTGGCAAGGTCGCAGCACCCATCACCTCTCTGTTGAAGGGTGGGCCGTCCCGGCTCCGCTGGTCTGCTGAGGCTGACAGGGCTTTCAGTAACCTGAGGGTTCTGTTCACCTCAGCCCTGGTACTGGCCCATCCCGATCCATCATTGCCATTTGTAGTAGAGGTGGATGCGTCCGAGATAGGGGTAGCTGCTGTCCTATCCCAACGCTCGGGCACACCAACCAAGCTCCGCCCCTGTGCCTTCTTCTCAAAGAAGCTCAGCCCGGCGGAGCAGAACTACGACGTTGGTGATCGGGAGCTGTTAGCTGTTGTCAGAGCCCTGACCGCGTGGAGGCACTGGCTCGAGGGGGTGAAACAACTTTTCCTCGTCTGGACTGATCACCGTAACCTGGAATACATCTGGGCAGCAAGGAGGCTGCGGCCTTGTTGGGCCTTGTTCTTCACTAGGTTTGATTTCACGCTTTCCCACATACCAGGCACTAAGAACATGAAGGCAGACACAATGTCACGGCTGTACGACACAGAGAAGAGGCCCATAGACAACACCCCCATACTCCTGGCCTCCTGCATTGTGGTGCTGGTAGTGTGGGTGTTGGGCACGGACATCGAGCGGGCGTTACGCACAGAGCCATCTCCACTTCAGTGCCCGGCTGGGCTGCGATACGTGCGGTATATTGTCCGTGATCGTATTATCTATTGGGCACACACGTCCCCCTCCTCTGGTCACCCAGGCATCGGCCGTAACAGTGCGCTGCCTGACCGGGAAGTACTGGTGGCCTACCTTGGCTAAGGATGTGAGGGTGTATGTCTCCTCCTGCTCGGTGTGCGCCCAGAGTAAGGCACCTAGGCACTTTCCAGCGGGTAAGTTACACCCCTTACCAGTTCCACAACAGCCATGGTCCCACTTATCTATTGACTTCCTAACCGATCTTCCCCTCTCTCAGGGCAACACCACCATCCTGGTCGTTGTGGACCGCTTTTCTTAAGCTTGCCGCCTCCTTCCTCTGCCCGGTCTCCCCACGGCCCTGCAAACTGCGGAGGCTCTGTTTACTCACATCTTCCGGCACTACGGGGTGCCAGAGGACATCGTGTCTGACCGGGGTCCCCAGTTTACGTTCAAGGTCTGGAAGGTGTTCATGGAACGTCTGGGGGTCTCGGTCAGCCTGACCTCTGGGTTTCACCTCGAGTCTAATGGGCAGGTGGAACGGGTGAATCAGGATGTGGGTAGGTTCCTGCGGTCCTACTGCCAGGACCGGCTGGGGGAGTGGTCGCTGTTCTTGCCATGGGCCGAATATGCCGGCACTCCTCCACTAACCTAATCCCTTTCAATGTGTCTTATGGCATCAGCTGGTTCTGGCACCGTGGCATCAGAGCGGGTCTGGCTCTCGACCCGGAATCTGCCCCGCCGCCTGCCCTGCTGGAAGCTGAGCCTGCGGTTTGTGTGGCCGTTCAAAGTCCTGCGGAGAGTAAACGAGGTTACGTATAGGTTACTACACCCTCCAGATTACAGTATTAACCCCTCGTTTCATGTGTCTCTCCTCAGGCCGGTGGTGGCTGGTCCGCTCCAGGAGTCTGAGTTGCAGGAGGTCCAGGCATTCTGGGTCCGTTCCATCCTGGATTCGAGGAGTCGGGTGGGGGGCCTTCAGTACCTCGTGGAGTGGGAGGGGTACGGTCCGGAGGAGCGGTGCTGGGTCCCGGTGAGGGATGTCCTCAATTTCACCCTGCTCCCCGACCTCCTGGCCGTCCCCGAGGCCGGTGACGGCGCGCTGCTGGAGCTGCCCATCAATGGGGGGGGGGGGGGGGGGTGCTGTCCTCTCCTTGTTCGGGCAGGCTTCGGCGTTCGTCATCACCAGCCTTCTAGCCACTGCCACTCCTCATCTCATCTCATCATTCCATTTGTTTTGTCTTGTTTATTTACACACACCTGGTTCATATCCCCTCATCAGTACCTGTATATGTATTCCCTCTGCCCCCCTTGTCTTTGTGTGTGATTGTTCTTTGTGGAGGTATCACATGCTCGGTTGAGCATTTTGTTATTTTTATCGCCGGGAATATTTACTTGTGTATGTTTGGTTCCCAGTACGCATTTAAGTCGCACTGGGATCGTGTTTACGCATTGCTGCGGACTACCTTATTGGACTGATTAAAGCATATTCCTTCTTCACACTCCTGCACCTGACTCTGTCCATCCCCTCACCCACACCACAATCATTCCTCCAACAGAAATGAGAAGCCTATAGACTGTGAGCGTGTGTGTGTGTGCCAGTGTGTGTGCTTGTATTAGTGTGGGTTTACTTGTGTGCATTTGGCATATCCTTGTTTACCGAGCATGATGTTCCTAATTACAGGGGCATTAAATGAATAGTCACTTAATTGATTCCATTTGGCTCTAAAAAGATAAATCAATAATTGGGATTCTTCACACTTCCAGTAAGTAATGCTGTATTAAGAGGACAACTTTAAGTGAAGAAATTGATTATTTGGTAATTTACCCTCCTAAAATGTATTTTTAAGCTGCGAGGGACTGCCCTGGTAAATGATGTGTGTATGTGTGTGAGTGGGGGGGTTGCTCCTCAATGAGCTTAGGGATGTGTGTATGCTTATGTGTATTTGTGTGTGTGTGTGTGTGTGTGTGTGTATGTATGCTCATGAGTGTACGTGTATGTACAGTATGTTGTGCGGGTGTGTGTGTGTCCTGGCCTGCATTGTCTCTTAGCTTAAAGCTAATGGACAGGCTCAAGTCCCTGCAGCAGGTTGCCAATATTTCAATCTGCACTGTAATTAATAATTAATTTCATGCTCTGTCTCTGACCTCAGAACAAGCACAGGACTCTCCTGACTATATAGAGAAGCCCGCTGAGTTGAGATTTCATTACACCTTGCTCTGCCCCAATCAGGTGGGCTTTGGTTTCCTCTGTGAGGGAGAGAGGGAGAGACAGAGAGAGAAAAAGAGAGAGACAGAGACAGAGAGATGGAGAGAGGGAGGCTTCAAGGTTATAGACCTCTATAGATGCTACAGGAAACAGACTATAACTTTCTGTGTTACACTTTAGCTGTCCCCTACGGATGTTTTTTAGATGTTCCACTTACTATGAACAAGCTGATCCACTAACTATTGTCAACAATAGTTGTAGTTGATCTGTACTACATCCGTGGAACATCTATATGGGTCCAAGTGTGTGGACAAACTTATAGTGTAGCAGTGATAAAGGCTCCATGATCAAGATATAGTCACAGACACACAGACAGTGGCGGCTCCTGAAAAAATTCTCAGGGGGGGCAATTTTTCTGATGATTTAGGTGACCTACACACATTTTAAAAAAGATATGTCCAGCAACAACATGAAGACAGGGGCAGCATATAAGTCAATACCAGAAGCATTTATTGACTGATCTCAAAAGTGTTGGCTTACCAGGGTTGGTGGAGCCCTCAGTTTCATCTTTGCCTCGCAAAGCTAACTCAAACACTCCGCAAAACTTCACACACTGGATTAGCCGGCTGAGGATGTGGCGGTTCTTGCTAATGTCGTAGTAAATATATTTGTTATAGTGAATATGGAATATGATATGTTGAGTAAAATGTTGTGCTAAGATCTATTTAGGTCAGGAGCTGGTTATAAGTTCTGTTCCTATCCAATAACAATGGACAAAAGGGTCCTATCTTGTCAGCCTTGTCAGCAGGTGGCCAAGGACAACACCCACGCCATAGGCCTCTCAGTTCTTCCAACTCACGAGTTCTTGCTCTGAGGACACACACACACACACACACAAACACACACACACACACATCATCACTGTTAAACACACACACACACACACACACACACACACATCATCACTGTTAAACACACACACACACACACACACACAAAAATCCCCTCTCTTAGGCTGAACATTTGAAGACAGAGAACCCGACTCAGAGCCAATGCAACAGTGACAGTAGCCTGGAGGGGACCTCGCCCAACTCATCAGGACCAATCAGAAGATCAGAACTACTAGATTCAACCTACTTCATTTATTGCATAAAATGTCTGCACACAATGTTTCGGGGCTCTCTTCAGATAATAATAATAATAATAATAATATGCCATTTAGCAGACGCTTTTATCCAAAGCGACTTACAGTCATGCGTGCATACATTTTTGTGTATGGGTGGTCCCGGGGATCGAACCCACTACCTTGGCGTTACAAGCGCCATGCTCTACCAGCTGAGCTACAGAAAGTGGATACTCATGGATGCGCATCGCAATTGTAAAATGTCAACACAATTGGAGACACCACGTCATTTTTGGAGACATGTTATTGACAGTAAACTATTGTAGATGCGACTGCTAACTAAATAAAACATTTTAGCTGGCTAGCTAATCATCTTAGCTAAATGTGGGGCAAACAATTCAGTTATTTACCGTTAATTTGAGGGATTGGGGTGAAAGAAATCGAGTTACATAGTGATACTTTACGATATACTGTATTGACAATATCGCAATATTTTAGCGCTAGTTGGCTGTACCTGCACCAAAACACCATTATTGTTCCTTCATAGCTTGTTCTCAATCTTTTCACATTGGGAGCCAATTTGTTTTCAGCACTTTTATTTCCATGACTGATCAAAACTCGTTCTCATGGCTTTCTGATCCCTCTGCAACAGACATATGGTGCGCAATAAAATCACAGTATCGAATCGCAATACGTATAGAATCATGAGACTCGCAATGCTGATGCATATATCTTATCGTGAGGTTCCTGGCAATTCCCAGCCCAAGTTCATTTGCCACAACAAATCTCTTCGCTAGCAAACGCGATGTCTTCTCCAAAACGGCAATGTGTCTCCAGCAATGTTTACTTTTTTGACGTTCTATGGCATCTCCACTTTCCAAGCATATATGACCACATGTAATATTTTGGTAAGTGATGCAAATAGTGAACTATGTAGGGCCAGGATGTAAAATATATGTAGCTGCAGCAATTTCTCTTATCTGATATGGTAAGTAATGGGGCTTAATTTATAGCTCCCTAAGAGTTTGACGAACGGGTCCGTGCACGCGATTCCAGATATCTTTACCTCTGAATAAACTGCCTTTATTATACCATATCCACCCTGTCCAAAGTCTCTACTTGGTCTCAGTTCTCCAGTAAACTTGTGATTATCAACACTAACCTCATCGTTGTGGCGGCGGACAGCTAGCCTGTATCCCTCATCAAGTTGAGTGGCAATGTTATTTTTCCGTTCGTACCAATTTTTGGAAAATCCTCGGGTGTAGGACTTTCCGCCTTTAGTAGAAACCTGTTGAATTATTAAATTTGGTCTGGGAGGTCCTAATTGTTTCGTTGCCAATTTATCTTCATTTGTTCGCCGACAAAAAGGAACTTCTTTCAAAGACACAATCCGCTCTTTTCTCAGTTACGTTCATGGTTACGTTACGTTACGTATGACGAAAGCGCGTAAGTGCAAGCCCTCAGACACCCATAGAGATTGTATTGAAGGCTCTGAAATTTGAAAAAAATAGATTTTACATTAGAGGCTATGAGAGACTTCTGGGCGATTTTCAACCTGACTGAAATCGCCCCAAAAGGGGGGGGAGCCATTTGAAGCACGACTTTAGCCTGATTCGACATTTAGTGGCAGTGTGGCACTGTGGCAGATCAGACGTATAGATTACAACACTGATAACTACTGTTGCCGTGATATAATTGATTAGAAAAAAAATCCCTTCCTTTTCCCGTTTGGCAGTGCGTCGCCCATATCGCCCTATTGAACAGGCCGCCCCTGCACACAGACATAGTTAGACAGGGGTTTGAAACCGGGGCTAACTGGGGCAGAGATACGTCTGGTCCCCAATCAGGTGACGTGCTCTGCACTGTAACAGAAAACTGTAATTTGTACTGTAATTTTGGGTATTATTAACAGTAAAATACTCTGAAATGTTTTACTGTAGCATACTGTACATTATGGTGCATTGTGGGAAAATGTTGTATCCGGGGAAAGAATTGCTGTATTTCTAATGGTACTGTAATTCCACCCCACGGAATACAGCACCGTACCGTATCTTTGACCACTAGTGGGTGCAAGGTATTGTTGTTTCTGGCTTATTAACCTCTTAAGGATCTGACCCTTTTTATCAATTTATGTCTAAAATGACATACCCAAATCTAACTGCCTGTAGTTCAGGACCTGAAGCAAGGATATGCATATTCTTGATGCCATTTGAAAGAAAGCACTTTGAAGTCTGTGGAAATGTGAAATTAATGTAGGAGAATATAACACATTAGATCTGGTAAAAGATACAAACAAACAATATGCGTTTTCTAATTTTTTTTTTGTTCCATCATCTTTGAAATGCAAGAGAAAGGCCACAACATAATATTGCAGTTTAGGCGCAATTTTGAGCAGTGTGTGTGCAAAGTTTCAGATTGATCCAGCGACGCATAGCAATACTGGACTATTTTGTATCAAATCTGCCCAAATGTGCCGAATTGGTCAATTGATACATTTTCAAGTACATAACTATAGAGAACATACAAAAATGATATGATAATACAAAGTGTAAGTTTACACACTCCCAGGAATGTCATACATTTTACATTTTAGTCATTTAGCAGACGCTCTTATCCAGAGCGACTTACAGTTAGTGTGTGCATACATTTTCATACTGATGGATCATTAGCGTATACACTAACTTGTGGAGCCAGAGACAGCAGGGGTTCAAACTGTAGAACCCAGTTCCTACATTTGAGTATAAAAATTGATTTTATCAAACAAAACTATGCTACATGTTATGTCTGGGACCCTTAGGATGACAAATCAGAGCAATATTACTGAATGTAAGTACATTATTTACCTTCAGAGGTGAATGTATCAAACCAGTTGCCGTGATAATTTTGTTGTTGTTGTGCACTCTCCTCAAACAATAGCATGGTATTCTTTCACTGTAATAGCTACTGTAAATTGGACAGTGCAGTTGGATTAACAATAATTTAAGCGTTCTGCCCATATAAGACATGTCTATGTCCTGGAAAGTTTGCTACTTACAACAGTCATGCTAATCACATTAGCGCACGTTATTTCAACTGTCCCGTAGAGGTTAACATATTTTGAGATGTGCCTTGTAAGTGGCTATATTTGAGTAAGAATGCTGTACCAATTTAACTCCTAAGTGGTTATAGTGCCCCATCAATTTAAAATGTATAGGGGACAGATTGGAAGCGTTTAGTGAAGGCCTCTAGAAGTGCAAGTGATATAAAACCCAACATTTTCATTAATATGCTGTAATGTGTTTTCCTACACTGTAAAAACTGTAACTTGTTACAAGTTACTGTTTTTACAGTGTAGGTAAAGAAAGCACTTCTTTACAGTAATGTACTGTTACGTTTCTTTGGAATTTACAGTAACGTAATGTAAAAAACAAACAAATTAGACAACCTGCTTGCGCCAATCCCTTGTAATTACAGTAAAATACTGTGAAATACAAAACCCTCCACTCAATGAATTTATTTAATTCATCCATTCATTCCAATTACGGTAGCAAAATCATTTTTACATTATAATACAGTACATTTTACGGTATTGTACTGTTTGTCATTTCACAGTACTTTCTTTGATTCCGTATTTACATTACAGTAGGTGTACTGTAATATGAAATACAGAATTTTACTTGCCACTGAGCTGTCTGTAAGTTATTGCAAATTCATGGCTGACAGAGAGAATGCTGTTCCTGATTGTCATGGAAACGAGGACCTCAGCATTGCCCATTCATGAGCTTATTTACAGCTAGACAGGGCACTGCCTTAAGCTGGCACCTCTTTAATGTGTGTGTGTGTGTATTTGTGTGTGTGTGTGTGTGTGTGTGTGTGTGGACCCGAGGTGGTAAATATTCTGTCTGATAATGAGTTGTTTGTGTCCTCAGTCAAGCTCTGGTAACTCTCTGAATCAGTGGAGGCTGCTAAGAGGAGGACGGCTCATAATAATGGCTGGAATAGAACAAATGGAATGGCATCATACACATGGAAACCATGGAAACCATGGGTTTGATGTATTTGATACCATTCCATTTATTCCGCTCCAGCCATTACCACAAGCTCGTCCTCCCCAATTCAGGTGCCACCAACCTCCTGTGCTCTGAATATGAATGTGAAACATTTGGATATGTGACCCTACTCCAGCACACACTTTCTCTCTCTCTCTCTCTCTCGCGCGCTCTCTCTCTCTCTCTCTCATCACACTCCCTTCAGCTCTCTCTCTCTTAAACTATTTCTCACCCCCTTCACCCGCCTGTTGTTGTCCCCCTTTAGTCTGAATTCTCCCTCTTTTCCCTCTGTCTTTCTCTCCCCCTTTCCCTCTCCCCCCTCTGTCTTGTTCCCTTACTCCCCCCTCTGTCTTGTTCCCCATCTCCCCCCTCTCCCCCCTCTGTCTTGTTCTCCCTCTCCCCCCTCTGTCTTGTTCCCCCTCTCCCCCCTCTGTCTTGTTCCCTTACTCCCCCCTCTGTGTTGTTCCCCATCTCCCCCCTCTCCCACCTCTGTCTTGTTCCCCATCTCCCCCCTCTGTCTTGTTCTCCCTCTCCCCCTCTGTCTTGTTCCCCCTCTCCCCCCTCTGTCTTGTTCCCCCTCTCCCCCCTCTGTCTTGTTCCCCCTCTCCCCCCTCTGTCTTGTTCCCCCTCTCCCCCCTCTGTCTTGTTCCCTTACTCCCCCCTCTGTCTTGTTCTCCCTCTCCCCCCTCTGTCTTGTTCCCCCTCTCCCCCCTCTGTCTTGTTCCCTTACTCCCCCCTCTGTCTTGTTCCCCATCTCCCACCTCTGTCTTGTTCCCCCTCCCTCCCCTCTGTCTTGTTCCCCATCTCCCCCGTAACCTGTTGACCTCTGTAAACCTGGAGAGGTAGTCCCGGTTCAAGTTGGTCTCTCTGTGTGTGTGTGTGTGTGTGTGTGTGTGTATGTGGTCTGTTTGGCCATTTTGAGTTCCTTGGACTCCCCAGGGGAGGAAAGGGCCCTCAATGTAATCATTCCTCCCTTTTTTGATTGACTACTTTATATGGTGTTTGTGCATGTGTGTGTTTGTCTGTGGGTGTGTGTGTGTGTGTGTGTGTGTGTGTATGCCAAGACAGATTTCTTTGCAATAGAAATGAGGATTGAATGCCACAATAGGAAAACACTTCCATCAGACCCTCTCAACTCCCTCCATTGCAGGGAAAGCCTCTGGGAGATCGGGAACATTTCACATGTTTTTATGGGAATACATACATCTTTTATTATCTGGAGAGAATGGGAGAGAGAGAGAGACTATTTCTGTACTAAACATATTTGGAAAAACTGAACCTAAGGCCGGGTTTCAATTCAATCGCCCTTTTAAAGGCAATGTTACTTTGTTAGTGTAAATCACATTCAAGATAAAACCTTCAGACCTCTAGATACAGTATCAACCATGAGAGTGTATATTTTCATGCACAGAATGGGTGCTCTATCTACTGACTTCAGTTTCTATCTCCTCCTCACAGAGACAGAGATGTGAGGTGAAGTCCTCTAACAGGCTCTATGGAGGATCTGTCCACTACAGTCAGTTTCTACCAGATGATATCTGTTCTTACTGCCTGTTTTACGAGATATTTACCCTGTATCCCACCTCCTCCACCTCAGAAATACACACATACACACACACACCCTCACACACACACACACACACACACACACACACACACACACATACACACACACACACACACACACACACACTTTATAATTAGATCAGAGAGCAGGGATCTGTGACAGTGGCTGTAGTTACGTCTGTAAAAAGAGAACATCTCTACCTTGTCTCCTCATATTGTGTCTGTCAACACAACTACCAGGGCGGGCTCTGTGTGTGTGTGTGTGTGTGCGTGTGTGTGAGCTGCCAGATCGGGGACAGGCAAAAGGGGTTAGGGGCCGCTTCTCGACGCTGACGTCCTGTTCGGTCTTGTCAGACCCCGCTGGACATCACAGTGTGTGTATGTGTGTTGTCGTCCAGGCCACTGCTAGCCCTCTGGTCAAGATTCCGTAGCAATCAGTCGACACACTGCCCTGTAGCTGGAGCCCTGGCCCTGCCATAACCTCCCTCACACACACACGCACGCACGCACGCACGCACGCACGCACGCACGCACGCACGCACGCACGCACGCACGCACGCACGCACGCACGCACGCACGCACGCACGCACGCACGCACGCACGCACGCACGCACGCACGCACGCACGCACGCACGCACGCACACACACACACACACACACACACACACACACACACACACACACACACACACACACACACACACATACACGCACATACACACAAATGCACACACACACAAAGACAAACACACACACACCAGCCAGGTCACTCGATTTCCAAGACGATATTTAATGTTTGTCCAGGTCCTCAGGATGTTGGGAGATGCCTTCAAAATCAGCCAATAGGGGCAACAGTGAGTGCTATAACCATCAAGTAGGATTGCGGCTTGCTAGGGCATTGTGGACGGGGATGGTGGATGGGTGTAAACAGCAAGCTCCAGCTCAGCAGGTCATGTGTTCAATCCCAGTGCCCTAGCACTCATTTAACAATTTTCTGTTTTAACTCTATCACAAACCTTAACCCTTACCTAAACAATGACTAAACGTAACCATCAAGTTGTTTCTGTTGTAACCCTATCCCAACCCTTAACCTTTACCTTAACCATTTAGAATTAATGCCTAAACTTAACCCTTCGAAATTTGACGTTTATCCCCCCCCCCCCCCACTTCGAATACTGAAAAGGCAAACCATGAGATCTTGTTGCATACACACAGATTCCACATCTCTCCTAAGTGCTCTACATGCCCTCTATATCAGCAGCTGGTGTGTGTGAGAATGATACGTGTGTGTGTGTGTTGTGTGAGGGAGGTGCAATCATGTAAATGCCCATTAAGCATGTGCTCCTACTCTTAAGGACAACATAATTACTTTTTATTTATTGACATGTTAATTGATGCGGCGTGGTAATTGATCGTTGTGTCTGTAGTGGTGTTAGCTAGTGCTGACTCTATCAAGACATGTTCTACCTGTTAGAATCCACTGGCTGGCAGCACACACGCACACACACACATACAGACAGAGGCAGGGATGGAAGACAGGAGTCAGGGAGAGAGGGAAGAGGAGGGGAGAGAGCATGTCAAAGTACCATGCACCACACGTGCCAAAACCTTTCCTTCTCCCCACTCCCCTTTTTCATCTATCTATCTATCTATCTATCTATCTATCTATCTATCTATCTATCTATCTATCTATCTATCTATCTATCTATCTATCTATCTATCTATCTATCTATCTATCTATCTATCTATCTATCTATCTATCTATCTATCTATCTATCTATCTATCTATCTATCTATCTATCTATCTATCTATCTATCTATCTATCTATCTATCTATCTATCTATCTATCTATCTATCTATCTATCTATCTATCTATCTATCTATCTATCTATCTATCTATCTATCTATCTATCTATCTATCTATCTATCTATCTATCTATCTATCTATCTATCTATCCTCCTTCCTCATCATCCTTTATACAGTACCATTCTGCCATAGTTCTTCTTCCCCTCTCCTCCCTCCCCCTCTCTCTCTCTCTCTCTCTCTCATCCCTCTCTCTCATCCATCTCTCTCTCTCTCTCTCTCTCTCTCTCTCTCTCTCTCTCTCTCTCTCTCTCTCTCTCTCTCTCTCTCTCTCTCTCTCTCTCTCTCTCTCTCTCTCTCTCTCAATTCAATTCAATTTAAGGGCTTTATTGGCATGGGAAACGTATGTTAACATTGCCAAAGCAAGGGAAGTAGATAGTAAACAAAAGTGAAATAAACAATAAATATTAACAGTAAACAGTACACTCAGAAGTTTCAAAATAATAAAGATATCTCTCTCTCTCTCATCTCCACCCCTCTCTCTCTTTCCCTCCCTCCTAGAATCTGATGCCAACCATGTTGGCTGTGCCAGGCGGGTGATGATGATGCCAAGCCAGAATGACACTGTTTCCCTTACACACACACGCACGCACACACACACACACACACACACACACACACACACACACACACACACACAAAACACACATACACACACGTGCGCGTCTCTCCCTACGGACCCTCTTAATTAGACTCCACCTGTCCCCTGCGGTCGCCGTGGCAGCAGAGACAAAGGGAGGCTCACATGTTTGGACGTGTGTGTGTGTGCCCCTATCCCCTCTGTCTGGGGCCTATCTTTAGCAGATGCTCACAACCATCCCCATCTCTTTCACTGAGCGGCGCTATCATTAAAGTGTCATTGAGAAGTGACACCACTTAATTTTAGCAGCTTTCAGTGGGCCAAAGAGGAGATGCTGGTGAAAGACCGTAGAGGAGGAGAGAGGAGGAAAAGAGGAGACATAATGGGGGAAAGACAGGTATGAGTTTACTGGCCTGATGGGTACTCTTACACTGCACTCAGCATTTTACCAAACAAAGCAGCTGCATTGGGATGGCCCGCAATGGATGATGAGAGGAAAGATGCCTGTCATTATCCATACGGGCCTCCTCTGTAGCTCCGTTGATAGAGCATGGCACTTGCAACGCCAGGGTTGTGGGTTCGATTCCAACGGGGGGCCAGTATGAAAAAATTTATGTTGATAGGTACACATACACATCCATGCATGCACAGACTCTCTCATACACACACACTCTCACTCCCTCTCTCTCTCTTTATTGAATCTGTCCTCTGATGGCGTCTCTGGTCTGTGTCAGTAATGAATCCAGTTTTTCGAGACGTCAGGTGAGAACCAGCACTTCCTCTGTCTCCCCTAAAATACCTCTGACTCACACTGTCTGGGTTGGTGTTTCTAAGAGAGAGACAGAGACAGAGACAGAGACAGACAGAGACAAATCTAATCAAATTTTATTGGTCGCGTACACATATTTTGCAGATGTTATCGCAGATATTCAACTAGTCTCAAGAAAGCCAGTTTTATTGCTTCTTTAACCAGCACAACAGTTTTCAGCTGTGCTAACATAATTGCAAAAGGGTTTTCTAATGATCAATTAGCCTTAAAAGGATAAACTTGGATTAGCAAACACAACGTGCCATTGGAACACAGGACTGATGGTTGCTGATAATGGGCCTATGTACGCCTATGTAGATAATCCATTAAAAATCAGCCGTTTCCAGCTACAATAGCCATTTACAACATTAACAATGTCTACACTGTATTTCTGATCAATTTGATGTTATTTTAATGGGCAAAAAATATAATTTTCTTTCGAAAACAAGGACATTTCTAAGTGACCCCAAACTTTTGAACGGTAGTGTATATTCTGGAGCCTGACATCGCTAGTTCTGATATTTCTTAATTTGTTTCTTACATTTTGGGGGGATTTGTGTGTATTGTTTTGTATTGTTAGGTATTACTGCACTGTTGGTTAGAGCCAGTTTGCGCTGTTCTGTGAAGGGAGTAGTACACAGCCTTGTACGAGATCTTCAGTTTCTTGGCAATTTCTCGCATGGAATAGCCTTAATTTCTCAGAACAAGAATAGACTGACGAGTTTCAGAAGGAAGTTATTTGTTTCTCGCAATTTTTAGCCTGTAATCGAACCCACAATTGTTTTATTGCTTCTTTAATCAGCACAACAGTTTTCAGCTGTGCTAACATAATTGCAAAAGGGTTTCCTAATGATCAATTAGCCTTTTAAAATGATAAACTTGGATTAGCAAACACAACGTGCCATTGGAACACAGGACTGATGGTTGCTGATAATGGGCCTCTGTACACCTATGTAGATATTCCATTAAAAATCAGCCGTTTCCAGCTACAATAGTTGGGAATATGGCAGAATACTCACTCCGCAAGGCAATTAAACTGGCAAAACATCAGTATAGAGACAAAGTGGAGTCGCAATTCAACGGCTCAAACACCAGACGTATGTGGCAGGGTCTACAGACAATCACAGACTACAAAAGGAAAACCAGCCACGTCGCCGACACCGACGTCTCGCTTCCAGACAAGCTAAACACCTTCTTCGCCCGCTTTGAGAATAACACAGTGCCACCGACGAGGCCCACTACCAAGGACTGTGGCCTCTCCTTCTCCGTGGCCGACGTGAGTAAGACATTTAAGCATGTTAACCCCCGCAAGGCTGCCGGCCCAGACGGCATCCCTAGTCGTGTCCTCAGAGCATGCGCAGACCAGCTGTCTGGTGTGTTTACGGACATATTCAATCTCTCCCTTTCCCAGTCTGCTGTTCCCACATGCTTCAAGATGGCCACCATTGTTCCTGTACCCAAGAAAGGAAAGGTAACTGAACTAAATGACTATTGCCCCGTAGCACTCACCTCTGTCATCATAAAGTGCTTTGAGAGACTAGTCAAGGATCATATCACCTCTGACTTACCTGTCACCCTAGACCCACTTCAATTTGCTTACCACCCCAATAGATCCACAGACGATGTAATCACCATCACACTGCACACTGCCCTATCCCATCTGGACAAGAGCAGTACCTATGTAAGAATGCTGTTCATTTACTATAGCTCAGCATTCAACACCATAGTAACCTCCAAGCTCATCATTAAGCTCGAGGCCCTGGGTCTGAACCCCGCCCTGTGCAACTGGGTCCTGGACTTCCTGACGGTGAAGGTAGGAAACAACATCTCACTTTGCTGATCCTCAACACTGGGGCCCCACAAGGGTGCGTGCTCAGCCCCCTCCTGTAATCCCTGTTCACCTATGACTGCGTGGCCAAGCACGCCTCCAACTCAATCATCAAGTTTGCAGACGACACAACAGTAGTAGGCTTGATTACCAACAATGACAAGACCGCCTACAGGGAGGAGGTGAGGGCTCTGGGAGTGTCGTGCCAGGAAAATAACCTCTCACTCAACGTCAACAAAACAAAGGAGATGATCGTGGACTTCAGGAAACAGCAGAGGGTGCACCCCCCTATCCACATCGACGGGACCGCAGTGGAGAAGGTAGAAAGCTTCAAGTTCACCCCGCTATCATCCAGAAGGCAAGGTCAGTACATGTGCATCAAAGCTGGGACAGAGAGAATTAAAAACAGCTTCTATCTCAAGGCCATCAGACTGTTAAATAGCCATCACTAGCACATTAGAGGCTGCTGCTGCCTATTGAAATCACTAGCCACTTTAAGAAATGGAACACTAGTCACTTTAATAATGTTTACATATCTTGCACTACTCATCTCATATGTATATACTGTATTCTATTCTATAATATTCTACTGTATCTTAGTCCATGCCGCTCTGTCATTGCTTGTCCATATATGTATGTATGTATATATATATATATATATATATATATATATATATATATATATGCTATATTCTAGCTATTCTAGCTAACTAACTGGCTGAATAAGTTGACGACGGACTCGCTCAAGCTGTCGGGACTAACCCAGAACTTTACACAACGTTAGACACGGACACGAATTCTCTGCTTGGCGTGTTGACACACTGGTGGTTTGTTGTGGCCGAGTATTGGTGCTAAACCGTGTTGTTGGAGGCTGGCATGCTAGTTGGCTGTGGCGTCATAGGATTCGGTGCCCTGGACGGTTTTCACGGAAGAATACTGTACCAAGTTAGCTAGCTGAATAAACTAAGTTAGTCTATTCCTAGAAAACATTGAACCGCTGTAGTTTACAACAATTATAGTTTCTGAGGTGGAAGTTGGGAGAGTTATATTTGGGTGTTTCAGTGAAACGTAAGTGAGGGAAGCCCCGCTCTCTCGCTTTCCCAGATGTTTAGTTCATTTCATTCCGATCTCCTTTGCATTATTGTAGCCATTTTCTGTAGCCTGTCAACTATGCGTCTGTCTATCCCTGTTCTCTCCTCTCCGCACAGGCTATACAAACGCCTCACACCGCGTGGCTGCTGCCACTCTAACCTGGAAGTCCCTGCACGCACGACCCACGTGGAGTTCCAGGTCTCCGGCAGCCTCTGGAACTGCCGTTCTGCGGCCAACAAGGCAGAGTTCATCTCAGCCTATGCTACCCTCCAGTCTCTCGACTTCTTGGCGCTGACGGAAACATGGATTACCACTGAAAACACTGCTACTCCTACTGCTCTCTCCTCGTCTGACCATGTGTTCTCGCATACCCCGAGAGCATCTGGTCAGTGGGGTGGTGGTACAGGAATCCTCATCTCTCCCAAGTGGACATTCTCTCTTTCTCCCCTGACCCATCTGTCTATCTCCTCATTTGAATTCCATGCTGTCACAGTCACTAGCCCATTCAAGCTTAACATCCTTATCATTTATCGCCCTCCAGGGTCCCTTGGAGAGTTCATCAATGAGCTTGACGCCTTGATAAGTTCCTTTCCTGAGGATGGCTCACCCCTCACAGTTCTGGGTGACTTTAACCTCCCTACGTCTACCTTTGACTCATTTCTCTCTGCCTCCTTCTTTCCACTCCTCTCCTCTTTTGACCTCACCCTCTCACCGTCCCCCCCTACTCACAAGGCAGGCAATACGCTTGACCTCATCTTTACTAGAAGCTGTTCTTCTACTAATCTCACTGCAACTCCCCTCCAAGTCTCCGACCACTACTTTGTATCCTTTTCTCTCTCGCTCTCCTCCAACACTACTCACTCTGCCCCTACTCAGATGGTAATGCGCCGTAGCAACCTTCGCTCTCTCTCTCTCGCTACTCTCTCCTCTTCCATCCTATCATCTCTTCCCTCTGCTCAATCCTTTTCCCTCCAATCTCCCGATTCTGCCTCCTCAACCCTCCTCTCCTCCCTTTCTGCATCCTTTGACTCTCTATGTCCCCTATCCTCCCGGCCGGCTCGGTCCTCCCCTCCTGCTCCGTGGCTTGACGACTCATTGCGAGCTCACAGAACAGGGCTCCGGGCAGCCGAGCGGAAATTGAGGAATACTAGAATCCCTGCGGACCTGGCATCTTTTCAAGACCATGGTGCTTGCCTACGGAGCTGTGAGGGGAACGGCACCTCCGTACCTTCAGGCTCTGATCAGTCCCTACACCCAAACGAGGGCATTGCGTTCATCCACCTCTGGCTTGCTGGCCCCCCTACCTCTGCGGAAGCACAGTTCCCGCTCAGCCCAGTCAAAACTGTTCGCTGCTCTGGCACCCCAATGGTGGAACAAGCTCCCTCACGACGCCAGGACAGCGGAGTCACTCACCACCTTCCGGAGACACTTGAAACCCCACCTCTTTAAGGAATACCTGGGATAGGATAAAGTCATCCTTCTACCCCCCCTTAACCATATACATATTGTAAAGTGGTTATCCCACTGGCTATAAGGTGAATGCACCAATTTGTAAGTCGCTCTGGATAAGAGCATCTGCTAAATGACGTAAATGTAAATGTAATATACTTAAATTCCATTCCTTAATAGATTTGTGTGTATTGGGTATATGTTGTGAAATTGTTAGATATTACTTGTTAGATATTACTGCATTGTCGGAGCTAGAAGCACAAGCATTTCGCTACACCCACAATAACATCTGCTAAACACGTGTATGTGACAAATACAATTTGATTTGATTTGATTTACAACATTAACAATGTTTACACTGTTTTTCTGATCAATTTGATGTTATTTTAATGGACAAAAAAATTGCTTTTCCAAAAGGAAATGTCTAAGTGACCCCAAACTTTTGAACGGTAGTGGAAATATATATATATACAGTGCCTTCAGAAAGTATTCATACCCCTTCACATATTCCACATTTTGTTGTGTTACAGCCTGAATTCAAAATTGATTAAATAAATAAACATTCACCCATCTACACAGTGAAAACATGTTTTTAGAAATTGTTGCAATGTATTGAAAATGAAATACAGAAATATCTCATTTACATACGTATTCACACCTCTTTGCTACTACACTCCAAATTGAGCTCAGGTGCATCCAATTTCCTTTGATCATCCTTGAGATGTCACTACAACTTGATTGGAGTCCATCTGTGGCCAATTAAATTGTTTAGACATGATTTAGAAAGAAACACACCTGTCTATATAAGGTCCCACAGTTGACAGTGCATGTCAGAGCAGAAACTATGCCATGAAGTCTGTAGATTTTCCCAATATATCTGGGGAAGGGTATAAAACAATTTCTAGAGTGTTGAACGTTTCCAAGCGCACAGTAGTCTCCATCATTGGGAAATTGAAAAAATATGGAAATACCCAGACTCTGCCTAGAGCTGGCTGTCCGACCAAACTGAGCAACCAGGCAAGAAGGACCTTGGTCCAAGAACCCAATGAGCACTGACAGAACTACAGAGTTCCTTGGCTGAGATGGGAGAACCTGCCAGAAGGACAACAGTCTCTACAGCACTTCACCAATCTGGGCTTTATGGTAGAGTGGCCAAACGGAAGTTACTCCTGAGAAAAAGGCACACCTGGAGTTTGCAAAAAGGCACGTAAAAGACTCTGAGAGCATAAAGCAAAAGATTATGTGGTCTGATGAGACAAAAATGTTACTATTTGGCCTGAATGCAAAGCGCTATGTCTGGAGAAAACCAGGCACAGCTCATCATCTGTCTAACACCATCCCTACCGTGAAGCATGGTGGTGGCAGCATCATGTTATGGAACAATTAATGGAGTCAAATACAGACAAATCCTTGATGAGAACCTGCTTCAGAGTCCAAACGACCTTAGACTGGGATGAAGATTTACTTTTCAACAGGAAAATGACAAGCATACAGCCAAAACAATGCTGGAATGGCTTCAGAACAAGAATGTGAAAGTCCTTGAGTGGCCCAGCCAAAGCCCAGACTTGAATCACATTGAACATCTGTGGAAAGACTTGAAGATTGCTGTTCATCCCATCTAATTTAACAGAGCTTGAGAAAATCTGCAAGGAAGAATGGGAGAAAATCCCTAAATCCAGATGTGCAAAGCTGATTCAGTCATACCCAAGACGACTCAAAGCTGTAATCGCTGCCAAAGGTGCTTCTACAAAGTATTGACTCAAAGATGTGAATACTTATGTGAATTAGTTATTTCTCTATTTCGTTTTTCAATACATTTGCAAAACTTTCTAGAAACAAGTTTTCATTACATTACATTTACATTTACGTCATGTAGCAGACACTCTTATCCAGAGCGACTTACAAATTGGTGCATTCACCTTATAGCCAGTGGGATAACCACTTTACAATATGTTTTTTTCACTTTGTCATTATGGGGTATTGTGTGTAGATGGGTGAAAAACTAAATATATTTAGTCCATTTTGAATTCAGGCTGTAACACAACAAAATGTGGAATAAGTCAAGTGTTGAATACTTTCTGAAGGCACTGTATAGACAGTATGGACAGTATATGAATAGAAAAGGTGTGTACAGCAGTAGTTATGTAGGATGAGCATTGACTAAAATGCAGTATATACACTGAACAAAAATATAAACGCAACATGCAACAATTTCCAAGAGCTACAGTTCATGTAAGGAAATCCGTGGATCGACGCTGTCATACACGTCGATCCAGAGCATCCCCAAACATGCTCAATGGGTGACATGTCTGGTGAGTATGCAGGCCATGGAAGAACTGGGACATTTTCAGCTTCCAGGAATTGTGTATGGATCCTTGAGACATGGGGCCGTGCATTATCATGCTGAAACATGAGGTGATGGCATTGGATGAATGGCCCGGCAATGGGCCTTAGGATTTCGTCACGGTATCTCTGTGCATTCAAATGGTCGATAAAATGCAATTGTGTTCGTTGTCTGTAGCTTATGCCTGCCCATACCATAACCCCACCGCCACCATGGGGCACTCTGTAAACAATGTTGACATCAGCAAACCGCTCGCCCATATGACGCCATACATGCCATCTGCCCGGTACAGTTGAAACCGGGATTCATCCGTGAAGAGCAAACTTCTCCAGTATACCATTGGCCATCGAAGGTGAGCATTTGCCTGCTGAAGTCGGTTACGATGCCAAACTGCAGTCAGGTCAAGACCCTGATGAGGACGAGCACGCAGATGAGCTTCCCTGAGACAGTTTCTGACAGTTTGTGCAGTAATTCCTCAGTTGTGCAAACCCACAGTTTCCTCAGCTTTCCTGGTGGCTGGTCTCAGACGATCCCGCAGGTGAAGAAGCCGGATGTGGAGGTCCTGGGCTGGCGTGGTTACACGTGGTCTGCGGTTGTGAGGCCGGTTGGACGTACTGCCAAATTCTCTAAAACGACATTGGAGGCGGCTTATGGAAGAGAAATGAACATTAGATTCTCTGGCAACAGCGCTGGTGGACATTCCTGCAGTCAGCATGCCAATTGCACGCTCCTTCAATACTTGAGACATCTGTTGCATCGTGTTGTGTGACAAAACTGCACATTTTAGAATGGCCTTTTATTGTCCCCAGCACAAGGTGCACCTGTGTAATGATCATGCTGTTTAATCAGCTTCTTGAAGTGCCACACTTGTCAGGTGGATGGATTATCTTGGCAAAGGAGAAATGCTCACTCACAGGAATGTAAACATATTTGTGCCCAAAATTTGAGAGAAATATGCTTTTTGTGTGTATGGAACATTTCTAGGATATTTTATTTCAGCTCATGAAACATGGAACCAACACTTGTTGTGTTTATATTTTTGTTCAGTATACATATGAAGTGGGTAAAACAGTAGATAAACATAATTAATGTGACCAGTTGTCAATGACAGAGAGAGAGCAAGAGAGAGAGAGAGAGAGAGAGAGAGAGACAGCGAGAGAGCGAGACAGAGACAGACAGAGAAAGAGAGGAGATAATTAATTTAGAATGTGTGACAGAGAGAGAATAAGAAAGGAAAGGTTTTTTGGAACTCAGTCGGGGTCTCAACTTACTGTTGTGAGTTAGAATAGTAGAATACACAAGGTGCAATTTTGAAATTTGGTTGCACATCAGCTGTTTTCCACTTGTTATGTCAGCCACTGCCAGTCCCTCAGTTAGCCCATGTCAGCTAACAGTTTTTAGTTTGGTAAGTTAGTCTAGCCAGCTATCTAAACTTGTAGTAATTATGGCCGAGTTACCGACCAGGCACGAAGGGCACATGCCCAGGGGCCTGACCACCAGGGGGCCACTATTGCTTTTGTTAGTCACTTTCATTCAGATATCATATTAACATGGCATGAGTCATGAGTAATGAGTCAACTGCAAAAATATAATTCCACCCCATGGCAAAATGTGTAAAATTGCACCAAATTAGTTATACAATTTCAAAAATGTCTCTCTGCCTGCCCCATGGCAAAATGGGTAGAATTTGCAGAAAACTTTCTTTAAAACATAAAATGTTTCTCTTTGCCGTCAAGAGTATTTAGCCAGGGAGGTGGGTGGGCCCCAACCAAATCTCGCTTAGCCTACGGCCGGCTAGCCATTTCTTATATTTTTTATAAAATAAAATCATCCTGTCTGAAGTCTCCTCTCCGCTTCTTTCCGTCCCTAAAAAGTTGCCCCTGCTGTCCGTGTTTCTTTCTCTCTCTCACTTTCACAATGTGATGATGTGTCAAAGTCATTGGGTGGTAATGAGGCCTCTGCTGCTTACTCTAGCCTATGCTTGCTCTCTAATTAATGGACCAAAGACTTTCCATTGTGATCAGAGCAAATTAACAATAAATCACCAACACAGCATTGTCAGCCTACAGAACATCTGTTTCACACACGCCTTACAATATTCCCGCCGCTGGCCCCCGTGTGCCGAGTGTGTGTGAGCGGGTTGGGCTGTATGTGTAGGGGCCGAGCGGGGGTGTGTTTGTGTGAGGGGCCCTGTAGCGAAAGGCCTAGGCTGTAGGAGCCCGCAGCGCGAGGCCCTCTTCATTTATTGCTCCAGTGAAGAAGAACAGAGCGCATTCTAATGGAACTGGGATGTTCATAACAATAAAAAGACCTGCGAGAGGTGGAGAGAGAGCGAGAGAGAGGTGGAGAGAGAGCGAGAGAGAGGTGGAGAGAGACAGAGAGAGAGAGACAGAGAGAGAGGGAGAGAGAGAGACAGAGAGAGGGAGAGAGTGAGAGAGAGATGGAGGATCACGTTCAGTAGCATCCTCATCTCTCTCTCTCTCTCTCTCTCTCTCTCTCTCTCTCTCTCTCTCTCTCTCTCTCTCTGTCTCCACCCTCCCTCTCTCTCTCTGCTGTTGGGTGCCTCTGTCCTTGCTCCATGGTTTGTTAGGCAGGCCTGCTGTAGTGCTGTGTCAGGACTTCTATTGGATGATTAATGTATGCGGATGGACTCATCAGCGTACAACAATACCACACTATCTCCATGCCGTTTCAGTGCCACGCCTCGGGCGTGCGCACTGACACACAGACACACAGACGCACATGCACACACACACACACATGCCAAGGCACAAACACTAAAGCAAGCACATACTCACACACACCTACAGAGGAATGCATGCACACACGCAAAGGCCTATCAAAATTCACCCTATCCAGGTGCAAGGAGCTACTAGAAGACGGAGACATGAATCACCAAGTTAGACCATTTAATACAGTATATTCACAATATCACGAAAAAGAACAATCCTTCATTCAAAAACGTTTGGCTGAGTGAAGTCTTGACCGAATGAGTGGCAACAAATGAGTTTTCTTTCTCTCCCTCTCTCTCTCCCTCTCTCTCCCCCTCTCTCTCCCTCTCTCTCTCCCCCTCTCTCTTCGGCGTTGTTTGAAGGTTTTCCAAATGGCCATTTGCTTTAATCCTCGACAGAGGGAAAATGTAATGTTAGAGTAAAGAGCAGGGATAGAAGAGAGAGAAGAGAGAGAGAGAGGGACATTAAAACGTGTCAGTGCTACTCCAACCGTTAGCTTCCCACGGCTAGCTCCCTGTGTGGCACTCACTACTCTAATTAGCTTGACCAGGAGACGAGTGGTGAAAGTTAGAGATGAGAGATGCAACTGTGTGTGTGTGTGTGTGTGTTCGTGTGTGTGTAGAGATGAGAGGAATGTATCTTCCCTATTGACCTGTATCAGTGATGCGTGTGTGTGGTGTTCCAGAAGCGTCAGTGGGCTGTGTAAGCCTGATACTGCCCAGTTTGATATAAGGATGTTGTGTATGTGAAATAATAATATAATATGCCATTTAGCAGACGCTTTTATCCAAAGCGACTTACAGTCATGTGCGCATACATTTTTACATATGGGTGGTCCTGGGGATCGAACCCACTACCCTGGCGTTACAAGCGCCATGCTCTACCAATTGAGCTACAGAGGACCACATTGAAATGGTTCCAATAATTTTTTTCCCCCTTAGGGGATTGTTAGAAATATAAGGGCTGTTTCGTGTAGGCTTACCCTGGCGTGATGTTTTGATAACCATGTAAATCACTCTAGGACAAGGTGACTATCAATATATTTGCCTGTATTTACCCCCCAAAAATGAAACGCTAATTAGCTGCTAATGTGGCTATCATAAAGAACTACAAATGCCATGATGATCTGGACGAGACTACCGAATCGAGACAAAGGTATGAATCTCTGGATTAATGTTAGCGAAATGTAGTAATTTCTTTAAATGGACAAGTCTGTGAACTGTGTAAGTTTTAAATTGACACAATACCTGTTAGCAAAGGTGTCAGCTAGAGATGACGTGCAGGAGCTTGCAGGGATTTGTAGTTTTGCATGATGTGTACTTTGATGCTAATTAGCATTTTAGAATCTGCAAGTAAATAGAGCCGAATATATAGTTACATGGTTACATGGTTATCAAAACGTCATGCCAGGGTAAGCCTATACGAAACACAGCCCTTATTTTAAGTGTTATAAAAAAAATGAATGGTGGAAAAATGATTGGAACCGTTTCCCTGTATGACCGCTAGGTTTTATGGGTATTTTGACACTTCCACTGTGGGGCTCTATAGGTGGTCCAGGTATCCTCATGACATGGCACAAGTTGGGGGGTGGGTCTTTCCTCTTTTTGTTCTCTATTGCTACTCTATTGTTCCTTATACAAGGTGGGAAGCCAATGATATCACAAATCCCCATCAGACCAACTCCTTGAATGCCCTACTCCTTGAAGTTTGCAGTTGTGTCTAAAAAACACTATTTTGCTCAAAACCTTTTTTTAACTCTTTACTGTATTTATGCTTGGGATATCGCTTTTCAACAGTAAAAGTTCAAAAATCACTGGAGGATGTCTTTAAGGTAAGGGTTAAGGTTTGAGACAGGGTTAAAAAATATATTTAAATAACGAGTGCTCCGAGACGGAGCTTGCGACTTACACCCATCCGCCATTCCCATACGCTAGCAAGCCACGAGTATACTTGATCGTAATAGTGCTCACTGTTGCCCCTAGTGGCCGGTATTGAAGGCATCTCCCGACGTCCTGGGGACCTGGACAAACGTTGAATATTGCATTGGATCTGGAGTGAAATGGCTGGATATCTACCAAGAGACAAAATCATTTTTTTTGACTCAAACAATCCAAAGACAAAGTTAAACAATCAGACACACATATACACTCACTTTCCTCATCAACCATATCAGACTATGTTAATGATGTGTTTGGGGCACAGCACAGAGACACTGAATACATCAGCATTTAACAGGACATCTAGAGACTCTGTGAGAACTGTTGGGTTTAACAGCTGGCCCCACTGAAGGTAATGACCACCCACACACACACACACACACAAACACACACACACACACACACACACACACCTCTCCCTCTCCTATAGGAAACAGCCCCTCCACGCCCATTCATCAGCCATCCTAGGGAGCGGCCAGCAGTTCCACTCACTGGTTTAATTGTTAATGCTAATTGCTATTTATTGGCTCAGATGCAAATGATAGGCCAGCCAAAGTGAAATTTTATGATGAGTGAACTCCCCCTTTCGCACAAATTGAAAAAGTGAAACAAGAGGAAGATGAAATGAGGCGTGTCGGGCCTTAATGGCGCCTTTTTAATGAGGAAGGCAAAATGAAGACTGATTTACACCGGACCCAATCCTCTGTTTTCCCTCGGAGCCCCATTTGGCAGGGAAAAATGGAGCGGTAATTGTTCTGGCCCTTCTCCGACGCCAATCGAGAACCCAAATCTTTCTTTATTGACAGAAATGAATGTGTTTATCCGTCAGTCACACAGAACATGCCTCATCAGCATTATCAAGTTCAACCGCTCACCTCGACACTGGAAAAGAAGAAGAGCAACACTCTGGGTGTCAGTGGAGCAATGCCTCATCTCCTCACTGGACTGAGTTACACAGCCACATAAAGATTCTAATGACTCCTTATGGCTGCTCAGCTTTGAGATACTTATGGCTGCTATAAGCAGACATAGGCAAACTTAAGTCTGGATTCAATCTGATTGCGAGTTGTGGACAATGCAGCTTTTAAAGGCAATGTTCCCGCAGAAATTGCCTTTAAAAGCTTCATTGTCGACAACCCACGTGGTAAGATTGGATCCGCAACAAGCTCTCACAGTCTCACTGCAGAATTAGACGTTCATCAATTTTCTCCAAACGTCAAATTTCAAAGTATTTTTGTTGCTCTGTGTCGGTCCATTTCTCCAAATGTCAAATTTCGAAGTTAAAGGTTAAGTTTAGTCACTCATTCCAAATGGTTAAGGTAAGGGTTAAGGTTTGGGATAGGCTTAAAACATTAAGTTTAGGCACTCATTCCAAATGGTTAAAGTAAGGGTAAAGGTTTGGGATACGGTTAAAACCAAAAATAAAAACAGTTTTGAACACTCAACCTTCTGATCAAGAGTCATGGGATTAAAATAGTAATGGGATTAGGCCTCTCCACCACCTCAGTCCACAACACCCTAGCAAAACCAAAGCCTACTTAATGGTAATAGCGCTCACTGTTGCCCCCCAGTGGCCGGTTTTGAAGGCATTTCCCAACGTCCTCAGGACATGGATAGACGTCCAATTTCGACGTCAATCTTGAACGACCTGGCTGTGAATCCCGGCCATAAGCAGACATAGGCAAAATACAAAAGGAGCAGATACAGTGTTTACATTCAATGAAGAAAGTAACACACCAACACATACAGTACCAAACCCTTTCTGGGCCAAATGGAATCTGCAGAATTTGTAGAATCACTTGTGTGATTCATTGATGGAGATGAAACACATACCTGTAGAGCTCCTTCATCATGATGACTGTTCTCCAGTATTTGTTGAGCACTGAACCTAATTGGGCAGAAACATGCAATTACAGCTCCATCATGGTACATAGGTCAATGTCATTATCAACAGCAAACCTGGTCTAACAGGGGTATCATAGGATACAGTACATAGGAATGAAAGGGGTTAATAGATGTACGCTGTTGGATCTGTGAGAGACATTTTGGACCTAATGTGTTCACAGAGGTATTCTGGGCTAGCCAGTCATTAAGATACACCTGAATGTTGTGAATGAATATAAATTCAATCCTGGTCACTTATGGTAAAATATATATATTAAAAAAATAAGATTGTTTGGGACTGGAGACATCTAGGCCTATAGTGAGAGTGAGAGACACCATATTCAGCCAGAGCATGTCCTGGTGCGAATGTCCATATACCCACAGCCTATGGACATGTGACTCACATTCTAATATACTCTAAAAGGCCTAGAAGCATTTGCAAAGCGCATTACTGTAATGTAGGCCCTGGTGTGTATGTGTGTGTGCGTGTGTGCGTTTTCCACTCTGTAATGACCAGTTGCTGGGCAGACTTCTACCCCTGATGACTCGTTGTCCATCTTTGCCTTTTAGGCTTTCTTATTTGTTTTCCATCCCTTCATTCCATCCCTTGTTTCTCTTCCTCCGCTCCATCACTCCCCCTGATTAAACCTCCTGACTTCCTCCAGGTGGGAGAGCCTCGCCAATTAAAGACCAATCCAATCGGCTGTCACTGGGAAGGCTGTGATCTGAGGAGTGTTTGTGTGTGTGTGTGTGTGTGTGTGTGTGTGAGTGGGTATATGTCTGTGTCTGTGTGTGTGTGTGCACGCATGTGTATATGTGTATGTCTGCGCGCGTGTGTATGTCTGTGTGAGAGTGTGCGTGCCGGTCTGTGTGATCCGGGAGGTTAATGCAGTTAGAGTTATTTCACAGTCCATTAAGGAGCTTATGTTGACCCCGTGACCTCTGAGCCAACAACACTGAATCCATTATCATCACAATGGAAGGCCCAGGCTCCGCTTGACATGACAATGCCACCAGGAAATCCCAAGTTAGCACTTAGGGAGAGCTAGGAGACAGAAAAAAACGACCGCTACTTTTCTCACCTTCCATCTTGGTGGGGATGCTTGGTGAGATTTGGGGGGATTGATATTACAGGGGAAGTGTAATTTGTATCATTATCATTCAGCCAGGCCACAGAAGGACAATAAAAGTAGGCATGCAAAGAGGGAAAGCTGCTGACGGGGAAGGTTTTTTGGGGTGGGAGAGAATCTGATTCAATTACGTGGAGAGCAAAAGCTGGTAGCGGCTGTACGTGCCTGAGTGTATGAATAGGGGAGCCGTGCGTGTGTGTGTGTGTGTAGCTTTGACAGATGAAGTCATCATACTTTAGGGGAGGAGTTTGTCAACAGAGATGCCCAATAGTTATTACCCCAGGAAATGACAACACATTGCTGTTGACACACTAATGATTATGTATTAGCTATAATGTTGGAGTGCATATTTGAAAATAAATTCAACATTTGAATGTTCTATAAAAAAATATTGTAGAAAGGATTTAACATTTGTCTAATTGTACTTTTTTTATACCATTATTATTCTTCTCATTATATTAATCTTAGTATTCTTGTTTTCTTGATATCATTATCATCAGTATTATCAGCATAATTGTATGGTTATTTTTTCTATTATAATTATAATTTTAAAAATGTTATAACTATTGTTGTTCATTTCATTCTGATCAATATCAGAATATACTACTATTAAAATAAAAATGTTCTTATTATTGCTGCTATGCTTTTATCATCATTACTACTTATTGATCTAATTAGCATAGTACATATTTAATTATCAATATCAATAGCCTAATTTGTTTATTTACAAAATATAACATCTACATAATTTCCCTAGCACAATGCATTCAGAGGCTACGCGCGCACGTGAGTGTGTCGTGGCTGTGTGTGTTGTCTGTATGCGCATGCCTGCTAGTGTGTGTGTATGTGTGTGTATGTGCGTGCTTGCATGTGTGTGTGTGTGCGCTCATGCGTGCGTGCATGTGTGTGTGTGGTGTGCCCAAACCCATGTCTTAATTACAGTAGTCAGAGTGAATTAAAAGGAAATGAGGTTATGAGAATGACAGGCCAAACTCCAGGACTAATTAACCCACAATCACTAGTCTAAAGGAATCCCAAGTCGTTTTATTCACCACTCTTCTCTAGTGTTGTATGTATGCAGTCATTTCTAAAGGTTATCAAATACTTATAAAATGTTCAATGCGTTTTTAATGGTATGCTAAATAGGATATTAGAACTAAGAAATAAGGAGAAGTCGTATATCGCAAAAGTATTCTTGAAACGTTTGCATCAATTAGCATGATTATATTACAAGAAGGTTTTGTTGTGTTGATGTTAAGTGATCATTTTCAATATTGAAGCATAAAGGAGAATGAAAAGGCCTGTCACATGCACAAATCAACATATTTTCACATTTGGTGAAATTATTAATTCGAGAACATTAAAATGTCAAGATCAAAACTCACTGTTTAGCCTTGAAAAACACACAGACAAATCCACTGCTGCTACCTAATATTAAAATAACTATGAAGACGGTTATTATAACTGTGAAAATAAATTACTGTAATTATCACGTAATATTAAAATATTTTTAAATTAAGTAACTCAATGTTATGAGTAATACTCAGAATGATGACTAAATTATTATAATAAACAACATGAATTCATTGAAATGTCCCTCTGACTCCCTATAAATAATGCAAACATCACAGTTTTAATAATCAGCATAAATACATGATAAATACATGATAAATACATGATAAATACATGATACACACATCACAATGGCATAATGAAGAAACAGTTCAAAATATATAATACTTGCATGCTTTCACATTAAATCTGTCTGCAACAATAATGTTTCTTTTCAGCTCAGCATAGCAAATCAGAGTCGTATTTTAATGCGTCCCGTCTCTGTCATTTCAAATCCATCCCTCTCCAGTAATTCATTTATTTTTCTTTCCATTCATCTGTCTATTTATCCACTTATTTAGTTAGAGGCGAGGTGGTACCCGTGACCCTCACCTTGGCCTGCTGTCCACACCGCCTGTATGGCTATCGATTGGCAGACCTGATGGTTGTATACACCGCTAACAAGACAGCATGACCTGAGCTGAGGCTGGGGCTGGGGCTGGGTATAGGGCTGGGTATAGGGCTGGGGTATAGGGCGGGGGCTGGGGTATAGAGCTGCGGTATAGGGCTGGGCATAGGGCAGGGGTATAGGGCTGGGGTATAGGGCGGGGCTAGGGTATAGAGCTGGGTAATAGCCTGGGGTATAGGGAGGGGGTTGGGGTATAGAGCTGGGGTATAGGGCTTGGGCTGGGGTATAGAGCTGGGGCTGGGTACATGGCTGGGGTATAGGGCAGGAGCTAGGTATAGGATTGGGGCTAGGTATAGGGATGGGGCTGGATATAGGGATGGGGTATCAGGCTGGGGCTGGGTATAGGGCTGGGGCTGGGTATAGGGCTGGGGCTGAGTAGGGCTAGGGCTGGGTATAGGGCAGGGTTATAGGGCTGGGACTTGGGTTAGGACTGAAGCTGAGGTATAGGGCCTGGGCTGGTGTATAGGGCTGAGGTATGGGGCTGGGGTATAGGGCTGGGGCAGGAGCTAGGTAATAGAGCTGGGGTATGAGGATGGGGTATGGGGCTGGGGCTGGGGCTGGGGCTGGGGCTGAGAGAACGCAGCAGCCCCAGACGGAGGCAGTGATCCTGGGCCGGCGTTGTGTCTATCTCCCCCTCTCGTCCCTGGTGTTGGAGGTGTTGAAATACAGCCGTCTGTCTGTCTGGCAGGAAGAGTCTGTCTGTGAGAAGTGACTCAGAGCCAGAACACAGGAAGGGCATTCAGGGAGGAAGAAAAAAACATGTCCCCCTTTCTCTCTCTCTGTCTTTCTCCGTTCCTTTCCTTCTTTACAGCCAAGACATCAGTTTTACTGTAGGAAGCACCAGAGGAGTTTAAGAGGCACGAGGAAAACAATGAAAAACTTGAATCGACCCCAAACATCCCCCCCCTTCCCTTCCACACCCCAAACGACACTCCAGACCCCCTCCTCCCCCTCTTCCCCACCCCAAACTACACACCAGCCCTCCTCCCTCCCTTCCTCCCTCCCAGAGAGCCTCTCCATCCTCTCTCCCCTTCACCTCCTTCCCGGAGGTCCACACCTCTCCAGTACCGGCCCGTAGTGTTTGGGTGGGGAGACAGGGGGAGACAGTGAAATTGATATCCCTGGTTGTCCCTGTCCCAGGCAATATGTTGCCTTTCTGGGACTTATCACAGTGATTGATGGGAGGGGGCCACACCAGCAGGGACCCCTGCCTTAATCAACCACACACACCCTCAACAAATTGGACAGTGGTGGACTAACAAGTCAGATACTGCCGCTCACACACACACACACACCCCTCCCTCTGCTAGTAAACAAACACACACACACACACACACACACACACACACACACACGTGTGCACGCATGCACTCACGCACGTACACATAGAGTCTAAAAGTTATCCTTGGAAGACCTCTCAAAGCTGTCTGGCAGAAGAGGAGAAGTAAGGTACAGAACGGAACAAGAGATGGCAGTAAGAGAACGGGATAGATAGGAGGAGGAGGAGGAGAGAGAGAGAGGAGGGGGGGGGGGGGGTTCGAGGAGGGGTGGGGTGGGGTGAAGATACACTGGAGATACACTTTGGTTTCAATCCAATCAAACCAATACTGGTATACAATGCAATTCAAAATGTATAGATTAGCATAAAGGAACATTTCCTGTAGTCTAATGAAATTGCAGAATAGTTTTGGGTACTATAAAATACAACCCTTACAGGTAGTCACTTCCACTTCCAGCAATGTATTTGATTAATTTATTAATTATGCGTTTTATGATTTAGATCACAAAATTTGATTTTGTAATACAAACCTCATATCTTAATGTTTTAAAACATAGTATGCTAGTTTTGCCAATTTAACTATTGAAAACATTCTAATTTGAAAATAATTAGATTAGATTCTGAGAAGAGTTGCTATAAATGAGTCTGAATAGTAATCTTAATGCTGGGGATTTTATACCTTGGATGATTAGAAATGTAAAAAAGTATTGTCTGCAGAGGGATACGTTTTGGAGTAAAATTCGTGTCTTTATAATTTCATCTTCTAAACATGAAAAAATAACAAAAGAAATCCAGATCTGTATTTTTCTAATATATTTCTAATATTTTGTCCAGCTATCTCACTGACTATAATCTCAATTTCTCAATGTCATTTATGTATTTAAATGTATAATGTAATAATGCACTTACTAACAAGACTGATCAAAAGGAGTGTGTGTGTTGTGTGTTCTCTGTGCCTATATAAGTGTGTTCATTTAAGTGTTGTGTTCCAACACTATTCTAATGAGTTTTCAACACTCAGCTCTTCAGTATCTGAAGTGTGTACAAAGGCGCGGTGTCAGTGACATCAGACAGACAGAGAGACAAAGGCCATACACTCTGACTTTCCCCCAAACTGTCCTTCACACGCCTCCCTTATTGACTCCTACTCTACCTCCCTCTCTAACCCACACTATTGTCAAATTGTTTCTCAAACGGAACACAATTGAAAGGCAGACAGTTGTTCAATGCCTGCAGCTAGCCCATTGATTACCAATAGGCTGTGTGAGGGAATGGAACGAGGCTCTATTCTCTGTAAAGGCTCCTATCCCGACAGCACTTTCATTTAAATACCACCACTGTTTTTACCTGCCACCTAGTACTATTAACATAACAAACAAGGCAGATCAATGAACTGCAATGAGACACACACACACACACGCACATTCACACACACACACACTCACATACGCTTTCTATTCAAGGTTTTATCTCGACACAGCAGAGCATCTGTCTTTGTGTGTGTGCGTGTGTGCTTCCTCTCTCTTTTAGAGATGTTTTAGAAGGACTTCACTGTAGATACAATTGTTGAAGCTGGGCCCTGTTCAAATACCATACTAATGTTTCCTTCCTTCCTTCCTTCCTTCCTTCCTTCCTTCCTTCCTTCCTTCCTTCCTTCCTTCCTTCCTTCCTTCCTTCCTTCCTTCCTTCCTTCCTTCCTTCCTTCCTTCCTTCCTTCCTTCCTTCCTTCCTTCCTTCCTTCCTTCCTTCCTTCCTTCCTTCCTTCCTTTGTATGCAAGGCTCATCTCCTGTGTATAGGGGTCCAGGAGTGGATGATGGAAGGTTGAGGAGGGGAGGAAGAGGAGGAATAGAGAAGGATGACAGCATACCTTTCTCCTTCTCTGTCCGTTTCTCCTTGGTGGCCCTTCCAGCAGTAAATAAATTAGAACAAGGGTGAGGGTGTGTGTGTGTTTGAGTGTGTGTGTGTGTGTGCGGGTGTGTGTCGGCATGGGAAACCTACGTGTCTGATGCACACACCTGCTGATAAAGGCCTGCTGGATGTGTGTGTGTGTGCATGTGTGTGTATATGTTTGTGTGAGGACCCCCCTGCTCGCACTGTGTGACAGTAGGAACCTGTGTGTGTGTGTTCCTGTGTGTGTGACACTATCTGAGGGAGCGTGTGGTGGTAGATTGATGTGTACCTCCGGCTCGGCCGTTTCTGTGGAGAATAGCCGCGCTCCTCTAGCTAGTGTTGCTACATCCATCCTGGGGCCTCCCAACACAGCGCCCAACCAGCATCTGATCACTCTTTATTTGGCACTGAGCATGTGTGTGTGTGTGTGTCCCACACTCGGAAGGCTCCACTGCGGCCATTAATATTATATATAGATACCCTTGTCAGGGATTTACATCACTGATCCCAAATCCTGGGAAGAGGGAGGCGAGGGGGGAAAGGGGTGAGGAGAGGAGGGGTTGGAGGGGTTGGAGGGGAGAGGAGGAGTCAGGGGGGTTGGGTTGTGGTGGGGATATCTGATTGATAGTGTTGAAAGTTGGAGACTTGGGGAGGGAGAGAAAAAGAGGAGGGGGAGAACAGAGGGTTGGATGAATCACTGTGTTCCTGTCCTGATACACCACAGTTCTTTCGTTGAGGAGCTGGCAGTGTTTTCACTTCTGTTTGATTTACTGACATTGGTTGCTGTTGGTATGTTTCTAATATATGTTATAGGACCTTATTCTGATTTGTCATCTGTTTGTGTAGGATCGTTCTGAAAATGTGCCTTTGACATCAATGCATGATTTATATTTTAGGTGGGCAAGGACATCTCTAGATAGGATTCAACCCACTATCAACACAGAGAGACAATCTGATTACCAACTGGTTATGGCGGACAGATGCACAAACATTTCATTCAAATTTACTGAGAAAAGACGAAAGAAAACACTAAATAAATTGATTATAAATAAAGTTATGTTGAATAAAAATGGCACAAACACTGAGGTGTGAGAGCTTTAGGAAGCTAAAAAAAGAGAGAGTGAGAGAGAATTCAGCTTTGGCCTATCATGTCCTGCGTGTCCTTCCATAATGAACGAAGGAGAAGAGGTGCGACAGTTGGATTTTCCAAGCAGTCTCCATATTCCCAGGAATGCCCTATCCTGATGGAACGATGACAGGAAATCAATAGTTAATGTACCTAATGAAGTAATGAGAGTCTGGGTGTGTGTGTTTATGTTTGTGTGTCTGTGTGTTTCCCATCCCTGAGCAATCACACACAGCTTAAGCCAGGTCCCTTGGGCCGGGAACCACTTTAACTAACAACTTCATTACCCTCTCATACACACACACACACACACACACACACACACACACACACACACACACACACACACACACACACACACACACACACACACACACACATATGCACACACACACACACACACACAGAGACACACACACGCCCATACAAATACACACCTTTTACCCAGGCGGCCTTAGTTGTATACGGACCAAGACTGTGTGTGTGTGTGTGTGTGTGTGTGTGTGTGTGTGTGTGTGTGTGTGTGTGTGTGTATGTGTGTGTGTGCGAGCGAGCGGCTATGCTATAGCCTTCTCCCCACTCTGCCCAGACGGTCTGTGCAGTGTATTCCCGGGTCTCTCCCGTCTCTCCAAACTCCCCCTCAGTGTGTTCCCAGGTCCTGCCAAGTTATTCTGAGGCTGTGAAAACATTCCCAGTCCTGAGCCCAGTTCTGGGAACCCCAGGCCTGGCAGACACCGCTGAGCTTCAATCATCCAATTAGATCGTCAAGGGGATCTCTCCTTGCCACCGTCAGCCAATCACCTTGTCCAAATCACACATACACACACTCTCTCGCCCCTGTCCATTAAAGATGGCTGGGGCCGGAGTGGGACGGGCTGATCAAGAAAAATGATGTCCCTAATAACTGTCTAATAACGGTGTGAAGGAAAGGAATTTGGACAAAACGACATGGCGCATGGCAGAGCCTGTTTACTAGTGGGTAATTAATTCTCCACATATGCTGGGAACATCTGTCGCTATGACCTGCCGGGGAGGAGAGGACACGCTGCTGCGCTGCTTCTACCAGTCTCATTAGCACACACACACTCACACACACACACACTCACGCAGGCGCACATGCACAAACACAAACACACATGCATGCAACTACACGTACACGCACACACACCCACACACACAATGGACACACGGACATTCACACATGCACTGACTCTTAGATCAGTGATTAGTAAACATACACAGATCAGTCATCTACCCCGCCCTGCCTACCTATCCTGTTATCTTTAACAGCCCCTCCATCCTATCCTCTCATCATGGCGCTTATTGTTGATCCTCCTCCTCCTCCAGGAAAGGAGTGTGTGCATGTGTGTGTGACAGCTGAAACCTGAGGTTTGCTATGACAGTATTTCCCTGAGTGAATTGGCACATTCATGTGATGTATGAGACATTGAGGCAATTAAACAAGATGTGGTGGCTACAAAAGAGCCAAGAAAATAAATATTACAGAGATTTGTAGAATTTGCGAAGTGTTACATTAAGTGTTACACTACTGTTTTAAAAACCCAAACCGTGGGAGCTTTAGAAGCTTCGGATGCTACCACCTCTGGACACAGAGAGGGAAGATGTTGTTGACCCTGGAGCCCTCCCAAACTGTAGCATTTGTTTTGGACATCCAGACTGCTGGTGTGTGTGTGTGTGTGGGTGTGTGTGGGGGAAGACTGTGTATGTGTGTGTGTGTGTGGGTGAAGACTGTCTGTGTGTGTGTGGGTGAAGATTGTGTGTGTGTGTGCGTGCATGTGTGTGTGTGTGTGCGTGCGTGCGTGTGCGTGTGTGTGTGGGTGTGTGTGTGTGTGCGTGTGTGTATAAGACAGAGAAAGTAGTCGTTGACCCCTAGACAAACAGTGTGTGTTGTCTTTGACATCTTGACTTGTGTTCAGACCAATAAATCTGTGTATCAGGAGGAAACCAGGGGTCAGCACAAACTGATTAGATAAGCTGCTACAGCGCTGTAGTGTGTATGTTAGACAGAAAGAGAGTATAAAAGATGAGAGTGAGGGAGAAGATATGCACGTGAGAAGGGAAGAAAGGAGGTAGAGAGAGAGGAGAGGAATTTGGGGAGTTGAAGAGTGACATTGGGAGTGAGAGGTAGATGAAGGGGGCGCCTCTTTGTGTTTGTGTGCCTTCTGGCCACAGGGCAGTAGGCAGGCAGTAAAAGCACAGTGGAGATCAGTGGTGAAGGTGAGGTGTCACACACAATACCGTCACACACACTGACAACTGATGGACCACTATCAGACCCATTGGCCACTAGGGACTACTAAATTTGACGTTTGGAGAAATGTTGGAATCTGAAGTCAAACCGGTCAAACCGTGAGATCTTGGTTTTTTAAATGTATCTTTCCCTTATTTGACCAGGTAAGTTGACTGAGAACACATTGTCATTTACAGCAACAAACTAGGGAATAGTTACAGGGGAGAGGGGTGTGCTGTAGTGTGTATGTGTGCTATATTGCTTTCATTTGACTCAATGAAACTTACATGTGTAAATAATTGAAACGTTGCTGTTGTTAAATTACTTTATTTCAGATCCATTCAGAAAACAAACTTGTGTTTATTTCTTAGTCTGACTGGCACACAACTGACATCCAAACATACAGTTGAAGTCGGAAGTTTACATACACCTTAGTCAAGTACATTTAAACTCAGTTTTTCACAATTCCTGACATTTAATCCTAGTAAAAATTCCCTGTCTTAGGTCAGTTAGGATCACCACTTTATTTTAAGAATGTAAAATGTCAGAATAATAGTAGAGAGAATTATTTATTTAAGCTTTTCTTTCTTTCCTCACATTCCCAGTGGGTCAGAAGTTAACATACACTCAATTAGTATTTGGTAGCATTGCCTTTAAATTGTTTAACTTGGGTCAACGTTTCAGGTAGCCTTCCACAAGCTTCCCACAATAAGTTGGGTGAATGTTGGCCCATTCCTCCTGACAGAGCTGGTGTAACTGAGTCAGGTTTGTAGGCCTCCTTGCTCACACATTTTCTATAGGATTGAGGTCAGGGATTTGTGATGGCCACTCCAATACCTTGACTTTGTGGTCCTTAAGCCATTTTGCCACAACTTTGGAAGTATGCTTGGGGTCATTGTCCATTTGGAAGACCCATTTGCGACCAAGCTTTAACTTCCTGACTGATGTCTTGAGATTTTGCGTCAATATATCCACATAATTTTCCTTCCTCATGATGCCATCTATTTTGTGAAGTGCACCAGTCCCTCCTGCAGCAAAGCACCCCCACAGCATGATGCTGCCACCCCCGTGCTTCATGGTTGGGATGGTGTTCTTCGGCTTGCAAGCAACCCCTTTTTTCCTCCAAACATAACGATGGTCATTATGGCCAAACAGTTCATTTCTCCAAAAAGTACGATCTTTGTCCCCATGTGCAGTTGCAAACCGTAGTCTGGCTTTTTTATGGCAGTTTTGGAGCAGTGGCTTCTTTCTTGCTGAGCGGCCTTTCAGGTTATGTCGATATTGGACTCGTTTTACTGTGGATATAGATACTTTTGTACCTGTTTCCTCCAGCATCTTCACAAGGTCCTTTGCTGTTGTTCTGGGATTGATTTGCACTTTTCGCACCAAATTACGTTCATCTCTAGGAGACATAACGTGTCTCCTTCCTGAGCGGTATGACGGCTGCGTGGTCCCATGGTGTTTATACTTGCGTACTATTGTTTGTACAGATGAACGTGGTACCTTCAGGCGTTTGGAAATTGCTCCCAAGGATGAACCAGACTTGTGGAGGTCTACAATATTTTTTCTGAGGTCTTGGCTGATATTATTTTGATTTTCCCTTGATGTCAAGCAAAGAGGCACTGAGTTTGAAGGTAGGCCTTGAAATACATCCACAGGTACACCTCCAATTGACTCAAATTATGTCAATTAGCCTATCAGAAGCTTCTAAAGCCATGACATCATATTCTGGAATTTTCCAAGCTGTTTAAAGACACAGTCAACTTAGTGTATGTAAACTTCTGACCCACTGGAATTGTGATACAGTGAATTATAAGTGAAATAATCTGTCTGTAAACAATTGTTGGAAAAATGACTGATGTCCTAACCGACTTGCCAAAACTATAGTTTGTTAACAAGAAATGTGTGGAGTGGTTGAAAAACGAGTTTTAATGACTCCAACCTAAGTGTATGTAAACTTCCGACTTCAACTGTACATGTAGCAGACATAATTCGGTTTGCATGTTAAGTAACCTTGCCAAAGACCTGAAGATTTGCATTAGCTCCCCAAGCTTATACCTTGGTTTTAGGTCAATGGCCTAACACAGTCTCACGGTGCTCAGACCACCTACAAACCCAGTGTTTCACACAAATTCAAAGATGAAGTACAAAAGTACAGTAAAATACTGAGGCTAGCTAAAAGAGCAACAACAGCAAAAAAAACTACACAGGATGATCTTCATTAACCTCCACTATCCCACAATTCCCTCTGGTGCTGCCTAGAGACAAAGACAAACTCTCCCCCATGTGTCCTGTACATCACCCCCTCCCCCCTCTCCCGCTTACCCCTCTCCCCAACACGCACTCCTCCTTGTGATCGAGTTCTCTCCCCGCCCCAACCAGCCACCACCACCCCTATTCCCAACACACCCTCACCACAAACAATGACAAAACTCAGAAACTGTTTACTATACAGCAACAAACAGTAGACAAACACTTCACTGTATGCAAATGTTATCTCCCCACATCACCCTCCTCCCCAAAACACTCTCTCACAACAAACAACACTAAAACAACCCAGAAAAAACGTTTGAACCCCGCAAACAACCACCACCCAGCAACAGTAGGTCTCCCTGAAGCTGTCTCTGCTAATGTGGTGAGGAATCAATTAAGGTGTTTCAAAGTGAGACTGGGTCTTTCCTTCAGCTCATCCTGCCTCTAATGTGATTGTCCTGTGTGTATGTGTGTGTTTGTGAGTGTAATAGAGAGAGAGTGTGTGTGTGTGTGTGAACGCGTCCGTGCGTGTGTGTGTGTGCGCGTGTTCCGAGCTGCTCTGCGCTGTGTGTCTCTCAGCCAGCAGCATAGTAAAGTAATAAAGCTAATCTGGTTGGCTGCTCGCCTCCTCATCCACACACCTTATTGTATTAGATCAGTAATGAGATTCTGCACTCCATCAACACGATGGTGCACTGGGTGTGTGTGTGTTTGCGCCTATCTTCTCATAGTGGAAATTTGCCCATTTACATCCTATCATTAGCTTTTTACAAATGTGCCCTTGAGCTTACCGCCCTGCCATTCTCGCCTGATAACACTTTTCTTTGGCAGACAACAATGATAACACACACAAAGGAAAATGAACACACATGCATTATGTAGCCTCCATTCCACTCTTTTCTTTTTCAGAAGAGCGTTAACTGGGCAAAGCAGACAAGTGAACAGGTAGGGATAGTGACAATAGTTGGGGTAGTGACATACTATGTCCTCACCCGGCAGTGCAGTGAAAAGGCCCCTCACAGAAACACACTCTCTTTCTCACTCACTCACTCACTCACTCACTCACTCACTCACTCACTCACTCACTCACTCACTCACTCACTCACTCACTCACTCACTCACTCACTCACACACACACACACACACACACACACACACACACACACACACACACACACACACACACACACACACACACACACACACACACACACACACACACACACACACACACACACACACACACACACACACACACACACACACACAACTTCCCTCATGATGCTCAGGCCTCAATAACAATTACCATTACCTAACCACTGCCCCACCATTGTGTGAGGCGTGAGTTTTAGAGGACATACACACACACACACACACACAGATTAGGTGTGTTTAGAGGACACAGGGGTCTGTGATGTGGAGAGGAGTTGTGTTCAATGGGCCAGATAATGAGTTACCATAAACACCTTTAGTGTGCAGGACTCATTAAGACATGGACCAGTAACACTCTGATTACATGGCCACTCTGACACTGGCACAGTTAACTCTACATGGCTGCTACTGATCTAGACCGTACAGTAGCACAGTTAACTCTACATGGCTGCTACTGATCTAGACAGTACAGTAGCACAGTTAACTCTACATGGCTGCTACTGATCTAGACAGTACAGTAGCACAGTTAACTCTACATGGCTGCTACTGATCTAGACCGTACAGTAGCACAGTTAACTCTACATGGCTGCTACTGATCTAGACCGTACAGTAGCACAGTTAACTCTACATGGCTGCTACTGATCTAGACCGTACAGTAGCACAGTTAACTCTACATGGCTGCTACTGATCTAGACAGTACAGTAGCACAGTTAAATCTACATGGCTGCTACTGATCTAGACCGTACAGTAGCACAGTTAACTCTACATGGCTGCTACTGATCTAGACCGTACAGTAGCACAGTTAACTCTACATGGCTGCTACTGATCTAGACAGTACAGTAGCACAGTTAACTCTACATGGCTGCTACTGATCTAGACCGTACAGTAGCACAGTTAACTCTACATGGCTGCTACTGATCTAGACCGTACAGTAGCACAGTTAACTCTACATGGCTGCTACTGATCTAGACAGTACAGTATCACAGTTAACTCTACATGGCTGCTACTGATCTAGACCGTACAGTAGCACAGTTAACTCTACATGGCTGCTACTGATCTAGACAGTACAGTAGCACAGTTAACTCTACATGGCTGCTACTGATCTAGACCGTACAGTAGCACAGTTAACTCTACATGGCTGCTACTGATCTAGACCGTACAGTAGCACAGTTAACTCTACATGGCTGCTACTGATCTAGACAGTACAGTAGTACAGTTAACTCTACATGGCTGCTACTGATCTAGACCGTACAGTAGCACAGTTAACTCTACATGGCTGCTACTGATCTAGACAGTACAGTAGCACAGTTAACTCTACATGGCTGCTACTGATCTAGACAGTACAGTAGCACAGTTAACTCTACATGGCTGCTACTGTTCTAGACAGTACAGTAGCACAGTTAACTCTACATGGCTGCTACTGATCTAGACAGTACAGTAGCACAGTTAACTCTACATGGCTGCTACTGATCTAGACAGTACAGTAGCACAGTTAACTCTACATGGCTGCTAATGATCTAGACCGTACAGTAGCACAGTTAACTCTGTTCTGGACAACAATACTACAACATGGGCTTGACAGTAATACACTATTACATTTATTCTACATGGGTGATATTGTGATGGGACGTCAAACAAATGACACTTCATTTGTAGCATATGGAAAAGCTATTTAATTTGTCACAAGCATACTAAACAGATTCTACTGTAGTCAATAACCATCTTAGGTGCATACTGTAAAAGCTTTTTATTATAACAACCAAACCTTTATAAAGTAAATAGCTACATTTATTCTGTATTTTAGGGTAATGTAGATACAATAGATGAATGTGTGTTCTGATGTGTCCAATCACCCCTGGTGACTGGGACAAATTAACATCACTGCAGTACTTACTGAGAGACATAGGAAAATAACCATCACACACACACAGACTCGCTCCCATGTAATTCCTCATTAACTCTGTGAGAATGTTTTATTTCCATCCCTCCAAAACATTCTTGACGAGGAGATAATATTTCAAGGTGCCAATGCTAAATATCTCATGATGAGTTTATTTGAAGAAAAAAAGAGTACACTTAATAAGCAAATGATCCTGCTGTGGAGGAGAGGAGAGATAGATTAGAGAGAAACCTCCAGCTGAGACAGAGAGAGAGAGAGAGAGAGAGAGAAGCCTATATAATGATACGAGAGAGAGAGAGAGAGAGGACTTTAAAGCCAAACATTCAAAGATATAATTATGTCCGTCTTTCAGTGGCCGGTGGATAGATATCAGTAGAAGTTAAATGAGCATGATCATATGACAAACTCTCACAGCTTCTCTCTCTCTCTCTCTCTGCTTCCTCCCTCTCTCTGTAACTGTGTGAGGGAGACACTCATGTGGGAAGAGTAGATAACTTTGAAGTTGTTAATAAAAGAAAGATATCTGTGAGTGTTTCAGTATGAACTTATTATCCAGCGTGCCAATAAGGCTATCCGAAAGCGAAGAATGTGTGTGTGTATGCATGCGTTGGGATGCATGCGCGCTTGTGTGTGTGTGGAGGCAATAGATCATATCTAAGGAGTGTTTGCTCTCGGCACAGATGCCATCATCACTAACTACTTGCTGCAGATCCTTGAGAGCTAAATCACTTTGCCATGCATCATTGGCTATTCAGTCGCTTCGCCGGCAGATGGTTTCAGCTGCTCCATCTGTTGGTAGAGATGTCTTCTACACTCCCTGCTCACCTTCAGCCAGAGCCACCCACACACAGGCGTGTGTTTGTGTGTCGTCAGCAAGGTAGGGGCAGAGAGGATCAGGGTCAGTATTACGGTCATGGTCCAGAGGCTTCTCTTCAGTTAATGCTTTGACCACAGTCACGGTCGCGTCTGTGTTAATCGACAGAGCAGCCATACCGACTCACTACCCCTCTTGACCGTACTCTCTCAACCGTTCCTAACTGACCACACTCTCTCAACCATCCAGACCTAATCACTACGCCTACTGACCATACCCTGTTGACCCTACGAACCAGCCTAATCGACCACTCCGCCCTCTCAACTAGACTCCTCTCGACCGCACTCTCCACCTCCCTCTCGACCATACAGACATGCCACTCTACAAGGTGCTTATGAACTGAAGGTCACGTGACGATGACTTCTCAACCCCAATTTAACACTGTTATTCTAACCAAGGACTCTCTTTCTCTCTCTCCCCCATTTCCCGCCACTCCAAAGCTCTTCTGAGTTAAGTGCTACTGTAGATTAAATTGACTTGTAATAAATAAAAAAAAGTCGCCAAGGTTTTGCCATTCAAGGTTGAATTAATTTTGGCTCACTAGCATCCTGTCTATTCTCTGTTTAAATGTAGGAGTTGTTGGGTACTCATGTCTCTGTGTGTCTGCCATTCAGATGTCACACAGCTAGCTGGAGCTATGGCTCACACTCACTTTACATGTATATTTTTGACATATGCTTAGTGGGAGCTGGGGAAATAGCTCGTAGCACTGTGTATGTGTGTGTGTGATGGTTCCTCAGACACCCTGAGCTGGGCCCCCCTCCTGTTCCAATCTAATGAAGTTGTTGGAGTGTCCAGACTGACAGCTTAATTATCTTTTATGATAGTGGGACAAATGGAACTGTGTCTCTCCATCACATTCTGAACTATCTGGAAGCACCCAGGGTCCTTACTGTACTGCTGCCTGTGGCCTCAGCTAATCCATTCACGAAAACACACACACACACAAACACACACACAAGCGTGCACATGCATAAATACACACACATATACACACACACCCACCACCACCATCCTGACACCCAGGCCAATCACACACCTCTCTCAATCTCAGACCTCTCCTGTTTTTTCCTACTCTCCTACTCTTCACTTCCTATATTAAACAGCCCGGTTCCATCTATGCCTCATCTAGCACTATCAAATCAAATCAAATCAAATTGTTTTTGTCACATGCTTCGTAAACAACAGGTGTGGACTAACAGTGAAATGTTTACTTGCGGGCCCATCCCAACAATGCAGAAATAAAGAAAATAGAGAAATAATAGAAAAGTAATAAAACGTTATTACAAAAGTTATAATAAATACACAATGGGTAACGATAACTTGGCTATATACTGAGTCAATGCGCTGGGGTACAAGGTAATTGAGGTAGATACAGTGGGGAAAAAAAGTATTTAGTCAGCCACCAATTGTGCAAGTTCTCCCACTTAAAAAGATGAGAGAGGCCTGTAATTTTCATCATAGGTACACGTCAACTATGACAGACAAATTGAGATTTTTTTTTTTTTTTACAAACAAGCAAGATTTCTGGCTCTCACAGACCTGTAACTTCTTCTTTAAGAGGCTTCTCTGTCCTCCACTCGTTACCTGTATTAATGGCACCTGTTTGAACTTGTTATCAGTATAAAAGACACCTGTCCACAACCTCAAACAGTCACACTCCAAACTCCACTATGGCCAAGACCAAAGAGCTGTCAAAGGACACCAGAAACAAAATTGTAGACCTGCACCAGGCTGGGAAGACTGAATCTGCAATAGGTAAGCAGCTTGGTTTGAAGAAATCAACTGTGGGAGCAATTATTAGGAAATGGAAGACATACAAGACCACTGATAATCTCCCTCGATCTGGGGCTCCACGCAAGATCTCACCCCGTGGGGTCAAAATGATCACAAGAACGGTGAGCAAAAATCCCAGAACCACACGGGGGGACCTAGTGAATGACCTGCAGAGAGCTGGGACCAAAGTGACAAAGCATACCATCAGTAACACACTACGCCGCCAGGGACTCAAATCCTGCAGTGCAAGACGTGTCCCCCTGCTTAAGCCAGTACATGTCCAGGCCCGTCTGAAGTTTGCTAGAGTGCATTTGGATGATCCAGAAGAGGATTGGGAGAATGTCATATGGTCAGATGAAACCAAAATATAACTTTTTGGTAAAAACTCAACTCGTCGTGTTTGGAGGACAAAGAATGCTGAGTTGCATCCAAAGAACACCATACCTACTGTGAAGCATGGGGGTGGAAACATCATGCTTTGGGGCTGTTTTTCTGCAAAGGGACCAGGACGACTGATCCGTGTAAAGGAAAGAATGAATGGGGCCATGTATCGTGAGATTTTGAGTGAAAACCTCCTTCCATCAGCAAGGGCATTGAAGATGAAACGTGGCTGGGTCTTTCAGCATGACAATGATCCCAAACACACCGCCCGGGCAACGAAGGAGTGGCTTCGTAAGAAGCATTTCAAGGTCCTGGAGTGGCCTAGCCAGTCTCCAGATCTCAACCCCATAGAAAATCTTTGGAGGGAGTTGAAAGTCCGTGTTGCCCAGCGACAGCCCCAAAACATCACTGCTCTAGAGGAGATCTGCATGGAGGAATGGGCCAAAATACCAGCAACAGTGTGTGAAAACCTTGTGAAGACTTACAGAAAACGTTTGACCTGTGTCATTGCCAACAAAGGGTATATAACAAAGTATTGAGAAACTTTTGTTATTGACCAAATACTTATTTTCCACCATAATTTGCAAATAAATTCATCAAAAATCCTACAATGTAATTTTCTGGAGAAAAAAAATCTCATTTTGTCTGTCATAGTTGACGTGTACCTATGATGAAAATTACAGGCCTCTCTCATCTTTTTAAGTGGGATAACTTGCACAATTGGTGGCTGACTAAATACTTTTTTTCCCCACTGTATGTACATATAACTAGGAATAAAGTGTCTAGGCAACAGGATAGATAATAAACCATAGCAGCAGCGTATGTGATGAGTCAAAAGAGTAAGTGCAAAAAGGGTCAATGCAGATAGTCTGGGTAGCTATTTGGTTAACTATTTAACTAACTATCCTGAACAAAAATATAAACGCAACATGCAACAATTTCAAAGATTTTACTGAGTTACAATTCATAGAAGGAAATCAGTCAATTGAAATAAATAAATTAAGCCCTAATCTATGGATTTCACATGACTGGGCAGGGGCGCAGCCATGGGTGGATCTGGGAGGGCATAGGCCCACCCACTTAGGAGCCAGGTCCATCCACCCAATCAGAATTTTTCCCACAAAAGGGCTTTATTACAGACAGAAATACCCCTCTGCAGTCAGCATGCCAATTGAACGCTCCCTCAAAACTTGAGACATTTGTGGCATTGTATTGTGGAACAAAACTGCACATTTTAGAGTGATCATGCTGTTTAATCAGTTTCTTGATATGCCACACCTGTCAGGTGGATGGATTGTCTTGGCAAAGGAGAAATGCTCACTAACAGGGATGTAAACAAATTTGTGCACAAAATTTGAGAGAAATATGTTTTTTGTGCGTATGGAAAATTTCTGGGATCTTTTATTTCAGCTCATGAAACATGGGACCAACACTTTAGATGTTGCGTTTATATTTTTGTTCAGTATATTTAGCAGTTATGGCTTGGGGGTAGAGGATATTCAGGGTCCTGTTTGTTCAAGACTTGGTGCATCGGTATCGGTTGCCATGCGTTCTCATAGAGAACAGTCTATGACTTGGGTGGCTGGAGTCTTTGACAATTTTTAGGGCCTTCCTATGACACCGCCTGGTATAGAGATCCTGGATGGCAGGGAGCTCTGCTCCAGTGATGTACTGGGCCGTACGCATTACCCTCTGTACCGCGTCCCAAGCGGTGATGCAGCCAGTCAAGATGCTCTCAATGGTGCAGCTGTATAACTTTTTGAGGTTCTGAGGTCCCTTGCCAAATCTTTTCAGCCTCCTGAGGTTCCGTGTTCACGACTGTGTTGATGTGTGTGGACCATGATAGATCCTTAGTCATGTGGACTAAGCCCCTTTGTCTTGGTGTCCTGGCACCACACTGCCAGTTGTCTGACCTCCTCCCTATAGGCTGTCTCATCATCATCTGTGATCAGGCCTACCACAGCAAACTTAATTATGGTTTTGGAGTCGTGCGTGGCCACACAGTCATGGGTGAACAGGGAGTACAGGAGGGGACTAAGCACGCACCCCAGAGGAACCCCAGTGTTGAGGGTCAGATTGGCGGATGTGTTGTTGCCTACCCTCACTATCTGGGGGCGGCCTGTCACGAAGTCCAGGATAAGTTGCAGAGGGAGATGTTCAGTCCCAGGGTTCTTAGCTTAGTGATGAGCTTGGAGGGGACTATGATGTTGAACGCTGAGCTGTAGTCGATGAAGAGCATTCTTACATAGTTATTTTTTTTGTCCAGGTGGGATAGGTCAGCGTGCAGTGCAATGGCGATTGCATCGTCCGTGGATCTGTTGGGGCGATATGCGAATTGTAGTGGGTCTAGGGTGTTGTGTAAGGTGGAGATGATATGGTCCTTAACTAGCCTCTCAAAGCACTTCATGATGACAGAAGTGAGTGTTATGGGGCTATAGTCATTTATTTCAGTTACCTTTGCTTTCAATGGGTGATAGTAATTTAGTTTAGTTACCTTCACTTTCAAGGCCAGCAGCCTTGCGAGGGTTAACACGCTTAAATGTCTTACTCAGGTCGGCCAAGGAGAACCAGAGCACACAGTCATCGTAAGCGTCGGGGGCCCTCATCAGCGGCTCAATGTTGTTTTTAAATGTTGTTTTTCTCAAAGCGGGCGAAGAAGGTGTTTAGCTAGTCCGGGAGCGAGGTGTCGTGTCCGCGAAGTGGCTGGCTTTCCCTTTATAATCCGTGATGGTCTGTAGACCCTGCCACATACGTCTCGTGTCTGAGCCGTTGAATTGACTCCACTTTGTCCCTGTACTGACGTTTTGCCTGTTTGATTGCCTTACGGAGGTCATAGCTGGTCTGTTTGTACACGTCCATGTTCCACCTTTCCATGGTTAAATGCGGTGGTTCGCGCAATGCTGCCATCTATCCACGGTTTTGGTTTGGATAAGTTCTAATCGTCACTGTGGGAACAACATCCTCTATTCACTTCCTGATACCTGACTGACCCCCGTTACCTACCCCTCTCTCTTTTCTCCCTCCCTACTTTTCTTTCCTGTCCCTCTCTCGCTCTACATCCCCCTTCTCTTTACCCCCTCCACCATTTCTTTCTTTCTTTCTTTCTTTCTTTCTTTCTTTCTTTCTTTCTTTCTTTCTTTCTTTCTTTCTTTCTTTCTTTCTTTCTTTCTTTCTTTCTTTCTTTCTCTCCTCACCCTTTCATCCCCTCTCACTACCCCCTCTGTCTTCCTCTTTCCCAGACTCCCTACCTCCATCCCTCTCTCTCCCACCTCTCTCTCCCTCCTCTCTCTCCAGAGTGTGTAGTCCATATGTTGTTTGACAGCAGGCCTCAGTAAATTATGACTGTATCTAAATGTTGATGACTGGGACTCTGGGAGATGCAGGCAGATAGACAGGGAGGGGTGTGTGTGTATGTGTGTGTGCGCGTGTGTAGATTAAGTGTTGTTTATGAAGGTAGGAGGCTGGGGAGATGGGGTGATATGATATGATGGGGTAGGGGGGTGGGGGTAGAGGGGGTGCTGGGGTTGCTGGCAGATGTCAAACAGTTGAAGCTTCTCATGGACACGCTGACAATTCACTCAGCAGCTATGGGGGGGCTGCATGTGTGTGTGTCACGTGTGTGTGAGAGGGGGTAACAGACGTGACCTGCCCCCCAACCCCCACCCCATCTGTGGTCTGACACCTGACAGGACTCCCCCAATACACATCAACACCTATAACTCCTGGGTAAGGGAGGTAAGGGGGAGAGCAGCCAGGTCGCTTAAGATCCACATCGAAATCCAACGTCTGTCCAGGTACCCAGGATGTTGGGAGATGCCTTCAAAACCTGCCACTAGGGGCAATGGTGAGCGATATTACCATCAAGTAGGCTTGGGTTTTGCTAGGGCGTTGTGGATGGGCATAAGCCGCGAGCTCCGATGGTCGCTTGTTCAATCCCAGGGATAGGCACTCTTTTATAGATTTTTAACCCTATCCCAAACCTTAACCCTTAACTTAACCATTCAGAATTAATGCCTAAACTTAACCACCCGCGAGAGTGCAGCTGCAGCAGGAGGGGTAACCCAGGGTGTCCAAAACACCTCCAAATTCAACGTTTGGAGCAACTTCGAAATTTGTCGTTTGGAAAAACGTGGACAAACGTCGGAATCTGAAGTCAAATTGGTCAAACCGTGAGCTCTTGTTGGGGAGAGAGGGGAGGCAGGGCCAGGGTATGCTGTTTAAAGGTAATAGTATGGAAATGATTCCCCATGTTGTCTGAGAGAGGAGAGGAGGCCCTTTAGAAAGCTCGCAAACACACATGCACGCACGTACACACACGCACACAAACATCCTGCCACACACACCCACACACATGCACACACAGACACAGACACACACACACACACACCCTGTCCTGAGGGTTCCTGGGGTCTCTGCCCCTGTTTGATTTCCCAGAGTCAGGTGGTACACAATCCTGACAGGGTCACACACCTTTCTTCTCATGATTAACCCACAATAAAACAGCAGCCAAATGTATGTGTGTGTTCTGATGGACCCCTGCCTCCATAGGACATTACCTATCAAATTAACCACATGACAGCCTCTCTTGTCCACCCTCTCAGGTAGTTGCCTGTCAATCATCATGATTACACACAACCTAAAATGTCTGTGATGACATCACCCAGGTGGAGGCTACATATTGGTAATGGATGAGGTAAGTTACCCTCTATACAATGTAAAGAGCTTTGATACCTGGTGCTATGTCAATAGAAAATGAAATTCATTCCTTTTAAATAGACTTGAGATAGGCTGATGGCTCAATACGGTGGGTGGCTCAATTGGGCGTTTTGACTATTTCAGCTCTCTACATCACGTATCCAAAAATTACTGGCTTGACCCCCCGTGACTAAAACTGTAGTTGAAGCCCAGGATCATTTGAAATAACCAACCCATAGAGATAGATCTACAAACCAACCAATAGAGATAGATATGTGAACCAACCCTTAGAGATAGATCTACGAACAAACCCATAGAGATAGATATGTGAACCAACCCATAGAGATAGATATGTGAACCAACCCATAGAGATAGATCTACGAACCAACCCATAGAGATAGATCTATGAACCAACCCATAGAGATAGATCTATGAACCAACCCATAGAGATAGATCTATGAACCAACCCATAGAGATAGATCTACAAACCAACCCATAGAGATAGATCTATGAACCAACCCATGTCACACTTCTATACAGTAGATCTGTATACTCAGAACAGCGATATGCTAATAATAGCAAAAAAACATTAACTTAATAAAGTTCTTTACTCAATTTGAAAGGGTTATGGTGCAATGAATTAGAATTGCTATTGTTCTCAGTTTTCACTCCTTTCATTTACAACGTATTATTTTCACACATAAAAAAATAATAATAATCAATTTGAATTCCATAAGAGTTCGAGGTAACAGGATTACTGTGTGAGTGCTGCTGTTTTGAGAAGGTTAGTGTGTGTGTGTGTGTGTGTGTGTGCATGCGTCGGTGCGTGGGAGTGTGTGATTGCAGAGGATGAGATTGTGTGGATAATAACTTGTGTTGTGGTCAGAGGCTGGGCTCCAACAGGATTAGAACCAGCACCTGAGCATGGTGTATGTACATGTAGCGTTAGAGTTAGAAACATGTATTTAAGTGTCACTCCACAATGATACAATAATACAAAATACAGATCTTTATTTAAACCACATTGTGTAATACTCTAATTGAGTTTTGAGGCACTAAAAACAATCATAGCCAAACATGGTCAAGGCGTCATCTATAATGCATGACATCATCTATACACATGCATGCATAAACAAAGACAAAGTAGTTGGGATAAAACGACAAATAGACAAAACATTAAGGACACCTTCCTAATATTTTGTTGCCCCATACACACTCAGGTTGTACAACTGATCTACAACACATTTAGCACAATGATTATGATATAAATGATATTATGGAGAGTTTGTCAGCACAAAACTGTTTACACAACCATTGTGCGGAGTCTCCACAACGCTTGTGCATACCTGCCAACGTGAGATTTTGTCCTGGGTCCGCCTGGGTCCTGCAGTCGGTGAAAAGCAATTGCACTGCCTGCGTCTCAGAACTGCGGCCGCCTTGATCTCATGAGGTTATCGTTGCCCACGTGTGCATGACGTCAGAGAAAGTCGGGATCAAGTCGGACACAAATCTAACCAGCATGCATTGGGCGGTGATCGCCGGTGATCGATTCTGCGCAGACCTGGCTCATCTCAAATGAGCCTCTTGTCTATGATCTGTCGGCATGGTTATACTGGCCTGTGGCCTTCTTGGAGGCCTTGATGATATCGGAGGGGGGCTCCCATTTGAAGCAGGGCTCTAGATTGGCCATCTTTATGGTCATTATTGAGGACAGGGTGCCATCCAATGCTAGGCTGTTTCTTCTCTTGGTTTTGTTCAGTCCCACAACTGAAAACACCCTCTCAGCATCTGCGTTTGCATGGGGCAACACCAGGACAAGCTTGGCGACGGCAGCAAGCCTCTCGAATTCTTTGGCTCCTGTCACCTATGGAAAATGCACCAAAACACAATGGAAAAACATACCTTGATTTTTGATTGATTAATACTGTAAGTATACTGTAGGTTGATCCATTAACAAAGTTCAGATAAAAACATGCATAATTTGCAACATGCATGACACATATATGCATGCAACAATTTTAAGCAACAGATGTAGCCAAGCCACACCTGCCAAAAGGAAAGACAAAAAATGAAAAAATGTTTACCTTATGCTTCCGGGTTGCCATTTCAGCCCAGAAGCTTTCCATTTCAGTTTCGTCCTGCAGGGATATCATTGGCATGGTCTGATAATTTAGAAACTCCTCACCCAGAAGGTCATGCTCCTCTGGCCCATGGTATGGGAGGTGATGGGGAAACCTATTTATGAAAGTAGAGTTACAAGTTGTTACGTTTTAGGTATATAGTCATCAACCAGCAGCAGTTCATACACATCTTTGAGGAGAAGCCACATAAGAATATCTAATGTGCAGTTTAGGAGTGAACACACCTCATCATAAAACACAGGGTATTTTAGCTAAGATGTCACTTTCAGCCCTCTGCCGTACATCTACAAATTGTGCGTGCTTGATCAGTGGCTCTTCCAGTGGCAGCTTCTTAAGTGCATAGTCCACAGCACTTGTCAGGAAACACAACACAGCTTCATGGAATGAATCCACCTGCTGTGGTGTGATGTCACCCTCGTCGAGTAATCTGTTAAGTTTAGCCCTGGTTGTGAACCCAATGTTCAACTTTCTTCCTGTCACAGATACAGCATATCGGTATAAGGTACAAGGCTAAATATCACATATCACAGTGTTTGATCATAATAATAGTCAAATACTAACCTGGTAAATGGTTTGCCTTTTCTTTAAAGGCAATTTCACAAGGCTCCTCATGGCACTGCAGAGCTGCTGGAACCATAAACTTGGAACATAGCTTGCATACGAATTTCACCATCTATAACAGACATTTACAAAAATAGTAGGTGAAACCTGTTTTAGAGGATCCCTGCAGATATCAGCAAGAAACACAGAATGGAAAAAAACAGCAAAATCCAATCCCACCTCATCATGCAACAAAAATATTGATGACTGCAAGTTGAAAGAAGTGAAAGTTGGTACGGTGGCTTGGAAGAACAGCAGGTACACTTCTGTCATGGGGTCAGTGAATGTCTGCACAAGTCTCTTGAACCTGGCCTGATTTTCATCTTGAATCAATCAATAAATAACACAAAACAAGAGGTTGTCATTAATACAAGTATGTGACTAACAATCCATGTAGTTGCTGCATAATGAAATTGAAAATGGATGACCATACTAGCAGATTTGTAGTAGCTGGCCAGAGGTTCATACAGCCTCAGGATCCTGGTCACACAACGTTCAAGGCTTAGCCAACAGACCGAGATATGCAGGAGGACCTCCATGTACTCCGCTTCATGGAGCTCACAAAACTCTGTTTTAGACGTTAAATCCATATCATATATTTTCTACAGCTCAGCATTTCAGTATTACACTTAATAGTATCAAACATGCATACCTGTCAGGTATCCTTTCCGATTTGTGCTACCCTTGAACCAGTAACCGAAAAATAAATAAATAAATAAATAAATAAAAATTGTAAAGTAGTTATCCCACTGGCTATAAGGTGAATTCACCAATTTGTAAGTTGCTCTGGATAAGAGCGTCTGCTAAATGACGTAAATGTAAAATGTAAATATCCTCCAAATCAAAACCGGACACCTGCAATGCATAAATCAATCATAACACATTCAGTCAATGCACGTAATTAGGATACAAATAAAAAGTTACATGTAAAGATAAATCAGGCCTTAACTCACTTTAAAAAATATCACTCCTGCAGCTTTGGCGGTGTTATGTGCCACATGACAAGGACAACCATGAATATAGGTGTTGGGATGCTTCTGGAGCACCCTAGAGGCAATGGAATTACGTGGTCCAATGTTCACAGCTGCATTGTCAACTGAGAGACCAATGCAGTTCTCCCAAGGGATGCCATGTTCCTCTATGGTGGAGGTAATTTTGGTGAAGATCTCACTTCCTGTCCCACATCTCGTCCCACTTGTTGGGCACATATTTAAAAACTGGTGGACAACTTTGCTGCCCATGAAGACCCGGACAGTAAGCGATTTCATCTTTCCCACTCCTATAATGACAAGTTAGAATCATTCAGATGCAGTGGCGGCTCCTGAAAAAATTCTCAGGAGGGGCAATTTTTCTGATGATTTAGGTGACCTACACACATTTTAAAAAAGATATGTCCAGCAACAACATGAAGACAGGGGCAGCATATAAGTCAATACCAGAAGCATTTATTGACTGATCTGGGGAGATGGATTCCAGTTTCTGTGACAGATTATAAATAATCTCTGATGCCTTTGTTATATTAGCTTTTGGTTGAATGTACTGTCGTAGTAAATATATAATGTTATAGCTTGGTCTGACTAAAATCTTGTGCATGACCCATTTTGTGTTGGGCGTTTGTTTTCAATCAATGCTGTTCCTATCCTATAACAATGGACAAAAGAGTCCTATCTTGTCAGCCTCAGCCTTGTCAGCAGGTGGCCAAGGACAACACCCACGCCATAGGTCTCTCAGTTCTTCCAACTCACGAGTTCTTGCTCTGAGGACACACACACACACACACACACACACACACACACACACACACACACATCATCACTGATAACACACACACACACACACACACATCATCACTGTTAAACACACACACACACACACACAAAAATCCCCTCTCTTTAGGCTGAACATTTGAAGACAGAGAACCCGACTCAGAGCCAATGCAACAGTGGAGGGGACCTCGCCCAACTCATCAGGACCAATCAGAAGATCAGAACTACTAGATTCAACCTACATCATTTATTGTATAAAATGTCTGCACACAATGTTTTCGGGGCTCTCTTCAGATAGCTCCCTAAGAGTTTGACGAACGAGTCCGTGCACGCGATTCCAGATATCTTTACCTCTGAATAAACTGCCTTTATTATACCATATCCACCCTGTCCAAAGTCTCTACTTGGTCTCAGTTCTCCAGTAAACTTGTGATTATCAACAGTACACAACGGTAACAAACAATTGGGGGAACTCACGGGGCAGATAGTAAGGTCGCAGTGACACAGAAAGCAGTTCAATGTCGGGGGTACAGAGTCGCTCTCTTACCAGGATCACTTCTCTGTCCGGGACTCTGTCATCCAGCCAAGTCTCCCAGCTGTATTGGATTCCGCTGCCAGCAGCGTTTTCATTATTTAGTCCGTTCGTAGCGGGTATGTACACGATCAACAAGATCAGTCCAAAACCCACCACTGGAAATCCATGGTTGGCAGAATGTTTGTAAACTAAGTGTACAAATTAAAAACATAAAATAACGCCACTAAGTGTACAAATTAAAAACATAAGATAACGCCACACTGCAGGTCGCAACAGAGACGCTGCTAGCCGCTATTTTCTTAGTTACGTTCATGGTTACGTCACGTATGACGAAAGCGCGTAAGTGCAAGCCCACAGACACCCATAGAGATTGTATTGAAAGCTTTGAAATTTGAAAAAAATAGATTTTACATGGGAGTCTATGACAGACTTCTGGGCGATTTTCAACATGACTGAAATCGCCCCAAAAACGGGCGGGGCCATTTGAAGCACGACTTTAGCCTGATTTGACATTTAGTGGCAGTCAGATCAGATTAGAACACTGATAACTACTGTTGCCGTGATATAATTGATTAGAAAAAAAATCCCTTCCTTTTCCCGTTTGGCAGTGCGTCGCCCATATCGCCCTATTGAACACACCGCCCCTGTTCAGATGTTCATGTTATTAGATGTTTAAAAATACACAAAGCACATGTTTTGCAGAGGAGAAAAATCTCAAATAGTTTGTGAAATACCAGTGTCATTCGACCCATCCGTAACAAGGGTATACGGGGCTTTTTCATCTCCTTCACAAGCTCCTGTGTGAAATATGGTGCGAGTACTTCATTGGTAATGCAGGATGACTTAGTCCTGGCACACCTGTACTCCTGCGCTGTCTTCGAATCTCCAAAACATTCTTTTAGGAGAGGCCCCAGGTGGTCCGCAAAGGCTAGGGGGACGTTGTGAACTACCAACCTAGCTGTCATTTTGACCTCAGCCCTTCTTGTCTGTAAGAAATTAAAAATTATTAATCCTCCCAAAAGACCATCGTTTATTTAAAATAGACGCCTGCGATAATAGGGCACAGGTAAAAAACACATTCAGCAACTAAGATCTCAAATTAAGAAAACTGGACTGTACTACACAGAAATACAAACCACAAATTAGTCCAAACTATCAACCATGACTTTACCGTGATCAACTAGAACACAAAACTCTTGACAGAACCTTGACAGAATCATTACACATATCATACCTTAACCTCTTGTGCAGACGTACCCACAACAGATGGAACGGCCATTGCATATTGGGATATTGTGGCTGTGGACAGGAGAGCTCGTTGCTTATCTTGGTGGCCTTTTGCTTTTTATATGGCGCACTACATCTGTCACACCCTGGTGGCAACATGAGTTTTCAATACGGCAGACTGCACACCAGTAGTGCGTGTTGAGGCTCCCTCTGGTAATAAATGGCCATGAAGAGGTCCACTCATTTTTGAAAATGGATCTTGCTGCTCCAGCCAGAGCATGACTCTTCTGGCCCTGCTGTTGGATTGGGGGGGGGGGGGGGGGGGGCTCTTCTGTCTGTCCCTCTGTGTCTCCTTCCATCTGCCCTGTTGGTTGTTCTATTTGTCCTGTCTGTTGCTCCTCTGCTTGTTTGTCAGTCTGTCCTGTCTCCTGCTCTCTCTGTCTGTTGCCCTGTCGTTTCTATCAATCGTTCTGGCTGTTCTGTCAGTGTGTTTGTCTGTCTTTTCTCACTTGGCTGGTTCTTTAAATAAAATAAAAGGTTTCGCTTTTGTCCTGGCAAAGGTCTCTTACGGGACATCTTTGAAACCTTAAACAACAATGGTCATGTTGGTTTAATAACTCTACTCTCAGTTACAAAAACATACCTACTTCTATTGCACACATTTCCTGTATTTATGTTAAATTCTTTGGAATACATCTTACCTGTTCGAAATCAGCTGAGTTTACATTCACCACACTAAATCATGTTCACACGCACAAACAAATAATTTATTTCAAGATTTAAAGTTTAAGAGAGTGAATACTCAATTGGACGACATTTCATTGTTACATACCTAGTCTCAGCTCAGCTTCTTATCAGACTTATTGAGGTAGTGACCGTTTCTTCTCCTGTTGTCTTTTTCTGTCGCTAACTTCGGGGTGTAGCGCATATGGTTCAGTGGCGCTCATCAGCGCCATCTACCGTCGGGGAGTTTGAAAAAAGGAACGAACGAGTCTCGGCCGATTTTTTTTTGCGTGAGAAATTGGATGTTTGGCGTGAGTGCGTGTGAAAACAGGCAAAAACGTGTGTCACACGGCGAAAGCGTGAGAGTTGGCAGCTCTGCTTGTGTAATAACTTTTTTGCAGAAAAACTCAGTTGTATCACAACCATTGAGCCAAATGCGTTGTATATCGGTTGTACAACTTGAGTGTGAACGGGGCCTTTGTGAGTAGAAAGAGTTAGAATGAAACCACTTGCTGTCTCTTAATGATGACAGTAATTTACCAAAAACACCACAGTGCTATCCCCTATAGAGTGAGACGAGACAGGCACACGTGCTACGACGGCCCATGCACCAATCACACAGCAGATAGCACAGCGCCACGACAACCCACATGACGACCAATGACGCGGCGCGACAGAGCAGAAGGCAGTAGTCACGGCGACCAGTGAGTGATTGACGGGAGGGCCGATGCCCCCCGTGTGTGAACCATGCCTGTCCGCAGGTGAGCTGCCCCGCCATATGGACATGGTTTATATGCATGTGCATTCTGAGAATAGTACCTTAGCCACCTAGCTACATCCTTGCTGCCCAGGTGGCCAGTATAGAGACCAGTACATTAACAGAATGAGCCAAAAACCTATCACTGTACCTCTCTCTACTTCCCTCTATCTCCCATTCTCTCTATATTTCTCTCTATATCTATTCTATCCATCTCTCTTCCTACCACTGACAGTCTCCCCCCACTCTCTCTCTCTCTCCGTCTCTCTATACCTCTCAGACCATCTGTTCCTCCGTTGGAGCCCCCACTAACCCCTGCCTTGCCTACCCAGCGGTGTCTGTCTGATAGGGGCCACTGATGAGCCCTGTGTGTGTGTGTGTGTGACTCTACATGTATGTGTGTGTATGCATGTGTGTGTTTGTGCAAGTTTGGGTCTGCATGTGTGTGTGTGCGTGTGTATGGCGGCAGCCCCCAGGCCTTCCATCACTCCCTGCCACCAGGTCTACACCAGCTGTCTGCGCTCATTTGCATTCCTCTCCTCCCAAATAATGAAATTAGCCACAAGTTTCCTGAGGTGCTGCAAGACACAGACTTAGGCTGCGTGTGTCAGTGTGTGACGGGGTGTGTGTGTGTGTGACGGGGTGTGTGTGTGTGTGTGTGTGTGTCTGTGTGTGATAGAGGGGAAGGTCAGAGGGAAGAGAGCGTTGAAAAATGCTGCTCGCACAAAAAAATCAAATGCTGATAAAACCTGAAAGCAAAAAAGAAAGGGATTTGGACTTTTTAGGTACATGTGTCCTTTGTTCACCCCTCTTCCCCCAGACTCCACAGAGGTATTTTATACCATTTCAATTCCATGTCCTGCGCCGACGCATAATGTGTGTGTGTGTGTGTGTTGTATGCGTGTGTGTGTCTGGGAGGCAGGGTGCTGGCTGAGAGCTACTGTCTGTCTCTGTTTAACTCAACTCCACTGGCCCTGGACAATATGAGACTACAAAAACAAGTGCAGCGAGTCAGGGAGGTTTTTCATTTAGCTCCTGGATCACTGCTATTGCACCACATGATCAGAGGGGAGAAATATGAGACTGTTGCCAAGATCAGAAGTGAGTCTGTGTGTCTCACCACTGCAAACTAATGTGAGGGAGGACACTATCTCATTGTGCTTCAGGACCTTGAGAGTTGTGCAGAGGTTGTGTAGAGGTTGTAGTTTGTTCTAAAGGACCGTCAGCATATCCTGTCCATCAATAGGCTGCTGCCAGTCAACCCCAGCACAATCGGTAGGCCGGGACAGCTGTCAATACAGCAGGTACAGAGACAGACACCTGCCTCCGTACTCATCACCTCTCACAACAATCACCTGCCAATACCCCTACCCGCACTGATCAGCTCCCATCATCGCTGATTCAGCTTGAAGAGGTGTGTGTGTGTGTATGGTTGAGACGCCACACGTTCTGGACTTCTGATCAGAGGACAATGACTGTGAGAACACACACACACACACAAAGGGGCATTATCATAATCGCTGCATTGAAGCCTTTGCTGTGGCCTCCTCATAGACACAATGGAGCAGGTGAGAAATGGCGCCTCCAACTGGAAGCCTTTAACATGACATGAGACCTAAATACTTTCCAAACATTTTCCTTGAACTAATCTTTGATCTCTGATGACATGACTGGACCTGCGAAAGCTATGTAGTAGAATCCTGGAATTCTTCGGTCATGTTAGATCAGTGATTACTAAAACGAAGAAAAGGGAACTGAGGAAAGGGGGATGGAGAAAGGGAGGAGGGAAGATGGGAGGGGAGATGACACAGGAAACAGAGAGAAAGCAGGACAGAGGGAAGGATGAGGGGGATGCGACGGAGGAGGATGAGAGAGAGAGAGAGAGAGAGCATTGCCACGCCTGGCTGTATCTGCATGAGAAATGTAATTACAAACGAGAGCGTGAGTGATCCTCAGCTCGCCCACATCTGGTCTGGCATCTGGCAGGCAGCTCGTCTGTGCCCGCTGCCTGGTACTACCCACCCTAATGTTTCTGTCTACACGGCCATTAAGAGACCATTACAAAACGCTCCATCTCTCCCCTCACAGTCTACCACAGACCCAAGAGACTGGGAGGGACTTGGGGGAGAGAAGGGAAGGAGAAGAGAGAGGGAGGGGGAAGGAGATAGAGAGAGTGAGAGTGAGAGTGAGAGAGAGAGAGAGAGAGAGAGATGGAGTGAGAGTGAGAGTGAGAGTGAGAGTGAGAGAGAGAGAGAGAGAGAGAGAGAGAGAGAGAGAGAGAGAGAGAGAGAGAGAGAGAGAGAGAGAGAGAGCGAGAGAGAGAGAGAGAGAGAGAGAGTGAGAGACTTTTAAAAACAGTCCAAAGTCATTCACATTGCTCTACCCAAACATGCTAAGTGTTTTCTATGGCGACTAAGAGGCTGGGGCCTGAATGCTGTCTGATCAACACCCATCCATTAGCTACATAGAGTATTCCACATACAGATCTCAAATACACTCACTGAAAAACATGTCCACCTGGGTTAAGATAAATGTACAGGTCATTTGTGCTTTGATATCAAGATGAGATTTCACTGAGTGAGTATCAGTGTGTCAGGGAATGTGAATGTGTGTGTTGGTGTGTGTGTGAGCGTTCTGCGCCTCCTGTCTGCCAGGTCTGGCAGCTGTTACTGACAGCTCGATGGAGACCAGAGGAGGGCATGGAAATTACCCAGCCTGACAATGATCTCACCCCCTCCTCACCCTCCCCTTTACCCTCCTCACCCAGCCTGATCACTGAAAATAGACTTCGATTTCAGAAGTTTTAAAAGGTCCTGAGAATGTGATTACCCAGCACTGGGCGTGAACTTGTGATGCTCGGAGCCAAAGCATGCTGCTCAGACCACTGCGGCACCGCAGTTGACAATGCTCTAGCAATCCGTGAGAATAATTGATGATACTTGAGTGAGTCATTTTTTATTATTTAGTTTTAAGCGTTCCTCAACCATAGCCCTAACCTTAACCACTCTGAATGAATGCCTAAACCTTTGAGTTGTTTCTGTTTTAAACCTATAACCACGCAGAATTAACCCTGTAACCACACAGAATTAATGAGTCAAAAATAGACGTTCATCCATAATACGGCACATTTTGAAGGGAAACTACGAGATATTGTTGCCTCAACACCTCTCAGCCTGACAATGATCTCTCCACTACTCACCATCTTTACCCCTCTCCTCTCCCCTTCTTAACCCATCTTTCTCACTCCACAATCAATATATTTATTAACAGATTATTAACAGACTACAAACCACTTACAAACCCTTAAAGATGATCTTAAACACAACAAATTCATAACATATTGTATGAACTGGATTCATAACATATCATACGAATTGCAAAAAATGGATGACGTAGTACACAATAGGATGAGGTAGTACACAATAGGATGAGGTAGTACACAAAAAACGGGGTCCCATTTTGCTCGTGAGCTCCACCTTCAAAACTGCTGGCTGAAAATATATAAATGTTCTGGAGCATCACTTTAACAAACGCTTTAGAAACTGAAACAAACGCTTTAGAAACTGAATGTGTCGGACAGGTGAGGTTGAGACAGACAGGTAGGGTGGTGGGCAGGAAGGGTGTGTGCATGTGTGTGGACTGGAGGTCAGGTGTGTCAGGAATGTGTATGTGTGTGTCTCTGACGTTCTCCTACTGTGAGGCTGCAGTGTGCTGAGACAGCCCGTCATTCCCCTGTCACACCTCTGACCCCGTATCCCTACACCCCCCTCCCTGACACACAGAAAATAGACCCCCCAACCAGCATGCTTGGACTATACACGCACAAACACGCGTGCGCGCGCACATCCACATATAAAGACACACATGCACACACACAGTCAGCACAGGCTGAGTTATTGGGAAGTGATGGACTAGGCCAGAGCACAACAATCACTCTACTGCATCTCCAGATTACACACTGCTGCCCTGGATTCATCACCAAACACACACACACGCCCAGACAGAACAAAGCACTCAGTATAAGGTGTGGAAATGAAATCAGGGTGCAACAGGCAGATGAGTTGCTCCACTCTCTCAAATGAAAGCACATTTATTTTGGGCCGCGAAGTGTGGCCCTGCTATGTGGAAAAACCTCCGCATTAGCCTGATTCCAGGAGGAGACAAATTTGCAGAGGGATGAGGTAGTCGGCTTAATGTGTTCATGTGCTGTGTGT
>NC_140014.1:13564452-13601638 GCF_964263955.1 Coregonus lavaretus
AGCTATATTAATTTCCCTCCCTGTCAGTTTGGCTGTCCCTCACCTCTGACCTGTGTTACCTGAATAAATAGCGCGCTCTCCTGTAGCGCCGGGAAGCGCTGAGGGCTAAACGTGTCCCGGCTAATGAAGCTTTCAGCGTGGGGCTGCTCTGACAGCTGGCGGGGGAGGGCTGGGAACTACACGCCATGAAATAAGGGGGAAAATTGATTAGCAATTTTCATTTACACAGCTAACAAAAGCTGCTCTGCATATCAGGGGCTGCTGGGTTAAGTGTTGGTGGAGGGTGGGTTGGGGTGGAGGGGGGAGGGGGGAGGTATAAAAGCCCCCTTCCACCAATGTGAGCTAAGCCAAAATATGCTATATTCTATATACCCTTTTGTTTGGTAATAGAGAAAGGGGGCATTTGGAGAGAGAGAGAGAGAGAGAGAGAGAGAGAGAGGAGAGAGAGAGAGAGAGAGAGAGAGAGAGAGAGAGAGAGAGAGAGAGAGAGAGAGAGAGAGAGAGAGAGGGGGCATTTGGAGAGAGAGGGAGCGAGAGAAGCAGGGAAAGAGGGAGAGAGAAAGATAGAGGGGGCATGGGGCATGAGGTTGACAGTAAGGGAGGGGAGGGGAGGGGTGGGGAGGTACAAGGAGTTCACACTAGTGGCCCAATTCTGAAAATTAAACCTGGAAGAAAAACAAGCCATGAGGCCATTCTGCAACAATAGGAGTGGGAGAAAAAACACATCACTCTTTATACACAAACCATCACTCTTAAGTTATTAAAGCCACTCAGTACCGTCACCAATAAAGATTTTGCCAACGTGGTGTCCCAGGCCTATATTGTAGGAAGTGTTTATTGAATGGCTTTTTGGCAGAACTCAGAGACGAATGATGGTATCAACAATGACCAGCAGCCTGTATTGGTACTCAGCCTCACGACACACTGCCAATAGGGCTTTCTCCGTCATCTCAAGGAGCAGCATAAAAACCCTCTCCTTCTGAGAGAATAAGAGGAGGCTCCCAAGATGGCAGCTGGTGAATAAAAAACCAAAACACTGTACACAACTCCAAATTTAATTTTCTGCAAGATTACACACAATAATTACTAGCTTTATAAAACCCATAACTAATGGCTTCCAATGAGACGATCTATAGCTATCGATCGACTAACAATCTAGGCTAGGTGTAACACTCTCTCACTATTGAACGCTTTACAGGGAGGAGAGGAGGAGGAGAGGAGAGGAGGAGGAGAGGAGATTGTCCCGTGTGGCTCAGTTTGGTAGAGCATGGCGCTTGCAACGCCAGGGTTGTGGGTTTGTTTCCCACAGGGGACTGGTATGGAAAAAAAGTATGGAAATGTATGCACTCACTACTGTAAGTCGCTCTGGATAAGAGTGTCTGCTAAATGACTAAAATGTAAATGAGGCACAGCACAGAGAAAACAAGAGATGCGTTACTATGCAGGTTATACATAATACACTTAGGCCTATATTCCTTATCTGCTATTACAGTACAGCTACTGTAGGCAATGACTTCCTGATTACTGAGGTACTTTCAGCACATAGTAACTAGGGCCTACATGGCATAGCAACCACTTAACCTACAGTTAACAGACAAACTGTATGAATTACATGACAAACACTAAAACAGACAGAGGTACACTACATATAAACATACTGTCAAATAATATTTTGCTAATACTATGCCTGATATTTATGGTAGTTATCTAACCACATTCCATGGTAATAATCCTACACTTGGTGGCTCGTTTAAAGCATACTTGGAACTAAGAACTAAAGGTGGTCGCCTCTGAGGAGAGCGGAGGGGGAAAAATGAATCTTCCCTGAAATGTGGCTTAATCCAGAGCACCAGTAATCCATGGGATTAAGCTTCTAAATACTTATATTCAAGCCAATTAATTCAATTCATGCAGATCTGACCAGCTCTGCTCATGTCATTAAGAGGTTGGGTGACTTCATGGGAAACAAATCTATCCCGCTACATTAATGCATGGGGTCTTCTCCCGACCACGCAGTCAAATCCTGCTGCACTACATATACACACACACTACACCATGCACAGGAATACATTGAGATGGGGAGGGGAGGGTGAACCTTAAATTGATGGATACATTATGGCAGTGGAATACTAATGATTGGATCAGCCTGGGTCTGAGTCTACAGGATTTCACTTGGCTTTCACTGGCCGAGGCAAAGCCTGGATTAGAAGTAAATACAGGCTTAGAGAGAACAGGGAGATAGACTGGACAAACACACGACTTGAAACAATCAGGAAAGATCCTAAATAGTTACTTTCTCTAATGCTCAGCGAAAAGAGCGAGAGATGGAATGGGAGAGAGAGAGAGAGAGAGAGAGAACTAACGAAAAAAAGAAGGAAAGAAAGAAAGGAAGAAAGAAAGTATTGCTTTCTCTCTCCTTTCAGGCTTTAGGCCCCCTCGGCTTACCTCAGATCGCAACGACGATGCCTTCTAGAACCCACTTCCTGCTTGACGTGATGTCACTGCCTACATCACAGGGAGAGGACTGCAGCTGCCTAAGGGCTGTGGGTCTCTGATTAGTGTCTGTGTGTGTGTGTGTGTGTGTGTGTGTGTGTGTGTGTGTGTGTGTCAGAGGACAGCCAGCAGCCTCTCTCCCTCTGCATGGGTATTTATAGAGACACACGTCATAGAGAAAGGCCTCGGGCTGGAACCTACCCTTAGGCACTGATCTAGGATCAGCTTCAAAACATAAACTGAACCGTTAGTGGGGCAAAACTGACCTTAGATCAGTATTTAGGAGCAGCTTTGTTTCAGTCCAAAAAAAGCCTCAGAGGATACATCAAAAACAGATTTATCCACAGTGATAAGACCCCCATTGTGAGTTAGCATGCTAGTTACAGAGAGAGTTTGGCCAACCATAGAGCTGGACGTCGTCGTGTTGCTGCCTCAGAGCATTCCATTCATCCATTCATAATGAGGACTTGGATTCTTAGTACTATCGTTGTCGGTCTAGCGGTTCATCTATCCTGATTAATTTAGAATTCTGTAGTATCAATGAGAATTTATAAAATAATACATTCATTCCTTCAAATAAGAAGTGTAATTTCTCCATATATCATTCACTTCTCATCTTAATATAAGTGGTGTTGCTGTAGGGTATCAGCTAGCTACAGTCACCCACCCTCTCACTTTGTATCTGGCCTGACATGGCTCAGTTCGACTGGGCCAAAGATGTGGCCAATGACCACTGACTTTTTTAATTATTGAGTGAGTGACCTTAATTGGCTGTTGAAAAAGCCCCACATCATATCGCTCCAGAGAATCTGCTAATATTCTAAATATACACCACACATAGTAGCAGATACTGAGGAGGACTATGATGGTCACATATGGAACATTCATATCTAAATTGTGCTTGCATATCTATGTAAATTGTGTTTCTCTAGAATTAACACCAGATATAGTGTTTAGGTTGATATTTTGGTATATAAGAATAGAATCAGGGATGCACTTGTGTGACATACTGTATGAAAGTATATTACCCACTGGTTTTAATAAGGGTGCAGATAGAGTATGATTTGATATACAATTTGCTACTGCAGGAAAAGAATCCTGCAGCAACAGGAAATGTGAATTATTATGTGGATTACAATGAATGGACATTTCTGTAGGGGTTGATACAAGGGCAAATCAAGTATGACATTTAAAAGTGGAAATAATACATTTTAGAAGCCTTTTTAAACCTCGAATACACCACACATTTGCATTTCCTGCTGTGATCAAATTAAGATCCTTCATCTGTAAGCGCTATAGGTCAACTACCAGTCTGTACAGATAAGCTCACAATCACAAATCATATTTAAAAACTAACCAAACTACCCAAAAGAGATGGGCTAAGCTGCTCACATTAAACTGCACACAGAGGAATTCAATAGTACACTTTCATCTCTTACACACACACACATGCACACACACACATACACACACACACACACACGCACATCAAGCTTGGCAGTTTCTCCTGAACCATACGGCGTTTTGTATTCTCCATAATCCCCTGTCAGAAGCATTTAGACAGTGAAACAGTAGCAGCACAACCAACAGCAAGCCCCTTCACTCCCAGCTTGGCAGGTCAGAGTAGGAGCAGCAGGTTTCCCCTGCACACACTCACACACACACACAGGCACACGAACACACGCACACACACACACATGTTGCCCTGATTAGGTGCACGTTACTCACAAAGTCTTCCTGGCTTTCTTGAAAGAGTTGTGGTGCAGTTTTCAAGGACACACTCGTCTGTCGTCTCCCTCTCTCTCTCTCTCTCTCTCTCTCTCTCTCTCGTCCTCCTCTCTGTCGCTGCAGCCACAACAAATGTGAACGTGACGCTCTCTCTCTCTGTCTCTCGTTCTCTCGTTTCTCACTCTCTTCTCTCAGTCTGTTGCCACTGGATCAGAGTGTTTCTCTGTGTGCCGCCAAGCGGGACCTCTCTCTTGGCGAGTGTGGCTTGTGAGAGCAAGGGAGCGAGGGAATGAGGGAGAGAGGGAGGGGAAAGAGAGAGAAAAAGGAGTGCTGGGTGAACTGACCGACTCGTTCCCCTGCCTGTGTACTGGTACACACACACACACACACACCGACACACACACTGACACACACACACTCTACACAGAACCGTCTCCGGCAGGCTCCTATTGCAAGCCTGCAGAAAACCGCCTGCTTTACTGAAAAGCACCAGCATCACATTTCAGGGAAGAGAGAGGGAGAAAGAGAGGACTGGGACAGGACAGGACTGGAGAGGAAGTCTTAGTCTACTCAGCGCTACTCGGTCCCCAAAGCCCAGCTGTCTCACGTGAAAAATGCCCCCTAGCTGAATTGAGAAAAGGGCTTCGATAAACAAACAAAGAAACAAACAAATGTCTGTTTAAAGAGAGGGCTCGTGTTTCCTGCCTATGTTGCCCATTGCTGCTTTTTCTGTTTCTTGTACACATCAGCAGTGCATGTGCAACAACCGTGTTTCCCTGTTGGCTAAGAATTGGGGGGAGGGTACTGTATTGACATAGGCTAGTCTACTATGAGTACTACTGCGTAGCTTCAGCAAACCAGACAGTGTATCAGAGGAACATTTAGCTTTGCCTATTAATTGTCAACACTATCAATACTGTTTCTTTTTTGTATACTTTATGGCGAGTATCAATATTGTTCACAATTATATCCTTGTTCTAAACTAGCGTTGGGCGGTTTCCAGATTTTCATATCTTCATACCGTCCTTCTTTCATCCTAGGATTTATGATATTACCGGCTTAGTACACAAGGGGGTGCCAGAAAACGCTAAAAAGCCCACTGAGCGTCTATTACCAGAATGCTAACAAAATTAGCACAAGTAATAGCACATTTCCATGGAGGCTGCTAGCTAAATATGCTAACGAGTGCAAACGAAAATAAACCAATTGCAAAGACAGGCAATCCAGCTCATAAAATTATACATACTGTGTATACAGTGAGGGAAAAAATTTTTTGATCCCCTGCTGGTTTTGTACGTTTGCCCACTGACAAAGAAATGATCAGTCTATAATTTTAATGGTAGGTTTATTTGAACAGTGAGAGACAGAATAACAACAAAAGAATCCAGAAAAACGCATGTCAAAAATGTTATAAATTGATTTGTATTTTAATGAGGGAAATAAGTATTTGACCCCCTCTCAATCAGAAAGATTTCTGGCTCCCAGGTGTCTTTTATACAGGTAACGAGCTGAGATTAGGAGCACACTCTTAAAGGGAGTGCTCCTAATCTCAGTTTGTTACCTGTATAAAAAACACCTGTCCACAGAAGCAATCAATCAATCAGATTCCAAACTCTCCACCATGGCCAAGACCAAAGAGCTCTCCAAGGATGTCAGGGACAAGATTGTAGACCTACACAAGGCTGGAATGGGCTACAAGACCATCGCCAAGCAGCTTGGTGAGAAGGTGACAACAGTTGGTGCGATTATTTGCAAATGGAAGAAACACAAAAGAACTGTCAATCTCCCTCGGCCTGGGGCTCCATGCAAGATCTCACCTCGTGGAGTTGCAATGATCATGAGAACGGTGAGGAATCAGCCCAGAACTACACGGGAGGATCTTGTCAATGATCTCAAGGCAGCTGGGACCATAGTCACCAAGAAAACAATTGGTAACACACTACGCCGTGAAGGACTGAAATCCTGCAGTGCCCGCAAGGTCCCCCTGTTCAAGAAAGCACATATACATGCCTGTCTGAAGTTTACCAATGAACATCTGAATGATTCAGAGGAGAACTGGGTGAAAGTGTTGTGGTCAGATGAGACCAAAATCGAGCTCTTTGGCATCAACTCAACTCACCGTGTTTGGAGGAGGAGGAATGCTGCCTATGACCCCAAGAACACCATCCCCACCATCAAAAATGGAGGTGGAAACATTATGCTTTGGGGGTGTTTTTCTGCTAAGGAGACAGGACAACTTCACCACATCAAAGGGACGATGGACGGGGCATGTACCGTCAAATCTTGGGTGAGAACCTCCTTCCCTCAGCCAGGGCATTGAAAATGGGTCGTGGATGGGTATTCCAGCATGACAATGACCCAAAACACACGGCCAAGGCAACAAAGGAGTGGCTCAAGAAGAAGCACATTAAGGTGCTGGAGTGGCCTAGCCAGTCTCCAGACCTTAATCCCATAGAAAATCTGTGGAGTGAGCTGAAGGTTCGAGTTGCCAAACGTCAGCCTCGAAACCTTAATGACTTGGAGAAGATCTGCAAAGAGGAGTGGGACAAAATCCCTCCTGAGATGTGTGCAAACCTCGTGGCCAACTACAAGAAACGTCTGACCTCTGTGATTGCCAACAAGGGTTTTGCCACCAAGTACTAAGTCATGTTTTGCAGAGGGGTCAATACTTATTTCCCTAATTAAAATGCAAATCAATTTATAACATTTTTGACATGCGTTTTTCTGGATTTTTTTGTTGTTATTCTGTCTCTCACTGTTCAAATAAACCTACCATTAAAATTATAGACTGATCATTTCTTTGTCAGTGGGCAAACGTACAAAATCAGCAGGGGATCAAATACTTTTTTCCCTCGCTGTAGGTAGGAGCTACCGAATGTCAATTTTGGTGAGTTTGGACATTTACAAGTGAATGTGAACGAGAGACATTGTGCAAATGAACAAAGTTTTGACAGATGCTTGTCTGAAGGAAGAACATTACTGGCTCTGAAGCAGCAGCAGTTCTCCTGAACACCTAATCAAATGGCTAACCGGACTATTTGCATTGTTCCCCCCCACCCCTTATTTTACGCTGCTGCTACTCTCTGTTTATTATCTATGCATAGTCACTTTAACTCTACATACATGTACCTCAATTACCTCGACTAACCTGTGCCCCCACACATTGACTCTGTACCGGTACCCCCAAATATAGCCTCGCTACTGTTATTTTACCGCTGCTCTTTAATTATTTTTTACTTAACACTTATTTGTCTTAAAACTGCATTGTTGGTTAAGGGCTTGTAAGTAAGCATTTCACTGTAAGGTCTACACTTGTTGTATTTGGCGCATGTGACAAATATGATTTGATTTGATTTGATTTGACATCACAGCTGCGTCTGTATGGAGTCTGGAGTCGATAGGGCAACGGGCCTGCCTGCTCTGCTTGGAGAAGAGCGGGGAGGAGCAGACGGGCCGAAAACAGAGAGGAGAAAAAACGCAAGGAAATCAAGCAGTGGCAGCTGTACAGATAACTCATCCAATGGGCTTTGACTTCTCAAACATGGCAGAAAGCGAACACTATATGATGCCCCATCACCTTATTAATTCAGCCACTTGCAAGTAAAACTTAGGGGTCGCATTAACGCAGAATTCTGTGTTTGTCACGCAGGAAAAAATTATAAAACGCATAGGAAATATATTGCTGTGTTTTGTAAACACAAAAATCTAAAATGCTTCTTGTAATTTCTGCTCGGCATCAGACTAATTTTGTGCTTCATTTGCACTTCTCCACTTGGATGAGAATTCACGAACAGGCATTCTATTAGCAGACAGTGCTCTGACTGATGTGGAGCTACTTTTCTCTGGTACTTTTCTCGGTGTAGCCAGCCTACTTTTCTAAAGTAAAATGCAAGAATAACAGGTATTTACTTTAAAATATTGAAATGTATTGAAAAACTTCTAATAAATAGTTTCAACGGTATGGACGGTATTAAAAAACCATCCAGTGGCTATTTCCAAATACCCCGGTATACGGTATATACGGTATACCGCCCAAGCCTATTCTAAACTACTGTATCCTTGATCTTCTTACCTAACCACTGTAGTCTATACACTCTTAGAAAAAAGGGTTCCAAAAGGGTTCTTCTGCTGTCGCCATAGGAGAACCCTTTTTGGTTCCAGGTAGAACCCTTTTTGGTTCCAGGTAGAACCCTTTTTTGGTTCCAGGTAGAACTCTTTTGGGCTCCATGTAGAACCCTCTGTCCCGTCCCCCCCCCCCCCCCCCCCTCTTCTCTACTCTCTATCTCCCTCTCTTGCCTGACAGAGCTCCATATGGCAGTGGAAATCACAATATAAAACCGGTCGGCCCGAATCAAATAGAACAGTTTCTCAGTAGATACAAAAGGTGTGAATCGATTTTAGCCCGCCACAGTCCGTGTCCTTATCAGCGTTAGAAAACATTTCAAGGACAAGTCTCCCACTGAATAATACGCAGCAGCGCACATCAATTGAAGTTAGGAAAAACATTAAGAGAGGCATAGGACAAGTCCTCCTGCCAAAAGCACAGAATAGCCTAAATATGTAACTTGTCATACCGGTGAATTATCAATAATATATTTTTCAAAGTAACTAGTCTATCTATCGACTAGGCTACCCGTGCACTTGAGGCTTGCTTGTGCAAAGTACAGAAATCACCTTTTGCATTTTGTCTCTTGCACATCCTGTTCGAGAGTGACCTGTTCAGAATGAATAGCATAGCCTACATTTCAGAAGTAAGACTCATAGTAAGATTCGTATTCTTGTAAATAGTGCAACCTGAGGAGAAAGATTAGTAATTGGTTATTACCTTGTGGGTCAGTATTATGGCTGTAGCACCTTGACCAGGTGGACACAAGGGTCAAAACCAAAGCCATGGCGATGCTGTCTAGCTGAACCTGCCAGCCCTGTAGAATATCAGTGCATATTTGATCCTAAGCCTACCATGCATTACATATCCCTTGTCTCTGTGTAGTAAAACAGACACACGTGGATCTAAAGAAGGGGACAAGCAGCTAATCAATCCATATGACCATGTCCAAAGGGAAGTTACGGTTTGCCTATAGCAATGCATTGATACTAACATTGATTCCCTATGTAAATTCAGGCATCAGCAGTAGCTTATCGCAGATGTGATCAATTACAATAGTTTTTGGGAGGGAGAGGAAGTAGAATTTCACATAAAGCTGTGCTGTAACGTGTGTGTGTACGTGCGTGCCTTCGCCGTTACACACAGACTTCATGTAGGGACGATGTTGCAAATGCACAGCATTCTGGAAATGAATTTAGTCAAACTCAAAGTGTTATGATAATTCATTGAAATCATATACATTGTTAATGGTTATGCCTAAAGTATTTTCTCACTAGCTATAGTGTTTGTTTCTGCCCTTAATTCTGTTCCAATTTGGTCTTCACTGTTTCATGAAAAGGCTTGAAAGAATTAATCATGCCATCATTAGAATTCCAATAAAATATCTTACTATGCTTTTTTCCCCAAATTGTTTCATATCCATTGATGAAAATTATTGGTCTACAGAGGCTACATTGTTCAGTCAGGTTTAGTTCGATTTTTGATAGGAGAAAAGGGTATTCTGACCACCAAATAAATAATTACATTAAATTGTAGATATAGTAACCCCCACTCAAATTAGCTTGTACACGTACTGTACATTGCAGTATTTAAAAAATATATATACAGTACTAGTCAAAAGTTTGGACACATCTACTCATTCCAGGGTTTTTCTTTATTTTGACTATTTTCTACATTGTAGAACAAAACTATGAAATAAAACATATGGAATTATGTAGTAACCAAAAAAGTGTTAAATAAATCAAAATGTATATATTTTTTGAGATTCTTCAAAGTAGCCACCCTTTGCCTTGATGACAGCTTTGTACACTCTTGGCATTCTCTCAACCAGCTTCACCTGGAATGCTTTTCCAACAGTCTTGAAGGAATTCCCACATATGCTGAGCACTTGTTGGCTGCTTTTCCTTCACTCTGCGGTCCAACTCATCCCAAACCACCTCAATTGGGTTGAGGTCGGGTGATTGTGGAGGCCAGGTCATCTGATGCAGCACTCCATCACTCTCCTTGGTCAAATAGCCCTTACACAGCCTGGAGGTATGTTTGGGGTCAATGTCCTGTTGAAAAAGAAATGATAGTCCCCCTAAGCGCACACCAGATGGGATGGCGTATCGCTGCAGAATGCTGTGGTAGCCATGCTGGTTAAGCGTGCCTTGAGTTCTAAGAAATCACAGACAGTGTCTTCAGCAAAGCATCCCCACACCATCACACCTCCTCCTCCATGATTCACAGTGGGAACCACACATGCAGAGATCATCTATTCACTAACTCTGCGTCTCACAAAGACACAGCGGTTGGAACCAAAAATCTCAAATTTGGACTCGTCAGACCAAAGGACAGATTTCCACCGGTCTAATGTCCATTGCTCGTGTTTCTTGGCCCAAGCAAGTCTCCTCTTCTTATTGGTGTCCTTTAGTAGTGGTTTCTTTGCAGCAATTTGACCATGAAGGCCTGATTCACGCTGTCTCCTCTGAACAGTTGATGTTGAGATGTGTCTGTTACTTGAACTGTGAAGCATTTATTTGGGCTGCAATCTGAGGTGCAGTTAATTCTAATAAACGTATCCTCTGCAGCACAGGTAACTCTGGGTTTTCCTTTCCAGTGGAGGTCCTCATGAGAGCCAGTTTCATCATAGCGCTTGATGGTTTTTGCGACTGCACTTGAAGAAACTTGAAAAGTTTTTGAAATATTCCGTATTGACTGACCTTCATGTCTTAAAGTAATGATGGACTGCCGTTTCTTTTTGATTATTTGAGCTGTTCTTGCCATAATATGGACTTGGTCTTTTACCAAATAGGGCTATCTTCTGTATACCTCCCCTACCTTTTCACAACACAACTGATTGCCTCAAAACGCATTTAGAAGGAAAGAAATTCTACAAATTAACTTTTAAGAAGGCACACCTGTTAATTGAATGCATTCCAGGCGACTACCTCATGAAGCTGGTTGAGAGAATGCCAATAGTGTGCAAAGCTGTCATCAAGGCAAAGGGTGGCTACTTTGAAGAATCTCAAACATAACATTTGGATTTGTTTCACACTTTTTTGGTTACTACATGATTCCATATATTTTATTTCATAGTTTGGATGTCTTCACTATTATTCTACAATGTAGAAAATAGTCCAAATAAAGAAAACCCTGGAATGAGTAGGTGTGTCCAAACTTTTGACTGGCACTGTATATATATAATATTGTGTACAATTTTGCTTTGAAGAATGAAAGTTGAATGTACTGTAACTCAGCTAGGAGAAATAGCAGAGGGAGATCAATAGAATATACGATGTACTCTAACCATTACATCATGTTATTCTGAGCAGGTAAAGTATAGCGACCCAAAGGGGACGAGGATAGAATGTGAAAGATATCACAACAGAACTAACACTAACTATTGAAAGTCAACACTAATTCCTCCAACTTCTCAGAGCGCCAGTAAAGTTAGATCTGTGTTCTGTAAACAGTTCAGTGTAATGGTACAGCGGGGTGCGGTAGGGTGTCAGTTCTTTCTTAGAACAGGAAGAGGACGCGTTAACCCACCTCCCAACAACAGCCCCGCTCCTAATTTACCCCCAACAATCAATCTCACACAAACACAGATGGAGGACTGGAGGACTCGCATGCAACAGGATCCACACATACTTTAGTGCTGACGAGGGGGAAAAGCTGCTCATATCTGTGGCATGGCACTCTATCTCTCTAGCTTTGACTTCTACAGGACTGGGACTGGGAGGAAAGTCACCTACTCTGAGAGGTCACACAGGTTAGAGCTCTAGAGAATGAACGAAAGCACCAGGGAGGGAGGAAGATAGGGAGGAAGGAAGGAAGGAAGGAAGGGAGAGGGAGAGAGAGAGAGAGAGAGAGAGAGAGAGAGAGAGAGAGAGAGAGAGAGAGAGAGAGAGAGAGAGAGAGAGAGAGAGAGAGAGAGAGAGAGAGAGAGAGAGAGAGAGAGAGAGAGAGAGAGAGAGAGAGAGAGAGAGAGAGAGGGAGAGGGAGAGGGAGAGGGAGAGGGAGAGGGAGAGGGAGAGGGAGAGGGAGGCAGAGGCTACTGAATCAGTCACTGGCACTGCCACCATGAAGCACACTTGTTCTCTTTCTCTTATAATTTACTCTCTTTCTCTCTTTTCAATTCTGTTTTCTCTCTTTTTCTCTTTCTTATGTGATGTCTCCCTTCTCCTCATTCCTCTCTCTTTCGTTCTATTTCTCCCTCTTACAATCTTTCACTTTCTCGCACATACCCCCTTTCTCTCTATCTCTGTCTTCCTCCCTCTCTTTTTTCCTCTCTCCTTTTCAGATCCTCCTGGCCCTCTAGAGAGAGCGACAGAGTTCCAGAGTGGCGCAGCGGTCTAAGGCACTGCATCTCAGTGCTTGAGGCGTCACTACAGACCCCCTGCTTCGATTCCAGGCTGTATCACAACCAGCCGTGATTGGGAGGTCCCATAGGGCGGCGCACAATTGGCCCAGTGTCGTCCGGGTTTGGCCGGTGTAGGCCCGTCATTGTAAATAAAATTTGTTCTTAACTGACTTGCCTAGTTAAATAAAGGTAAAATTCAAAAATTCAAAAACAGAGAGAGACAGAGATAGAGAGCGAGACAGAGAGATGTTTGGGGACAGTGGCTGACTGACGCCTGTACAGGAGGTACAGACAGATATATCAGCTCCAGTATTGTTTTAGATCCACAGCGGCTTGGCTTGGAGTGATGAGATGGGAGACCAGTGTTAACTCTCAACATTGTCCATTCCTCAAGTGCCCTGGCCATTTGGTGACACCCTAGCCATCCCCAAACACACACTACACCCCTGGGTTACTGCACACAAACACACACACACACTCCCCTCCTCTCCCTGTACGTGGACTATTTTCTGCCCCCTACCACCTTGTCACTATTCAGTTTCATGGCTACAGTGTGCTTTGTTTACGCTGTAATGATATCGCCTCTGGGATCGCCATGGCGATTTATTTATGCCTCTGCACTAATAATAGAGTTGCAGGAAATATATTTCCATGACCTAAACCATGAATCTTAATCCTTTAATATCCTGTTGATTGAAATTATGACTAATTTATTAGACTTGAGACTAATTGGATCTTAGCTTTATTTATTCGGTAAATCATCCCAAAAGCAGGGCTGAGAGAAACGGAGCTAGGAGAATCAGTTCCCTCCTGCACTCCTCTCAAAGTGGGAGAAACACTATGTGCTATTCATTCTAAAGGATGACATGTCTCATTTAAGTCTTCAGAATGAAATTAAAACTGCTTGGCTGATATTGATGAAGCGAGAGGATGATGATGAGACTGAAAATAACAGCAACTGTTATAGATACTAGGAGTAGAAGTACATTAAAGGGGTGAACGCGACCCATTGCTCAAACACACAGGCTATCAAACTAGACTATGACACTGTTCTGTACACACACTACACTATTCACACAATCACCATGAGGACAGCGTTTGTTTTTTAGGATAGGGCTAGGCCTATAAGATAATATATATATATATATATATATATATTATTTTTTTATGTGTGTTGGTAGGTAGCCTGTAAGCAGTGTTTCTTAAGTGTAAATGCATATTAAGAGCTGATGCTCTGGGGCAGCGTTCATGCACAACCTGGTAGAACATTCAAGTACAAATATTGTGTAGAACAGACAAGCCTCTCTGACAAGTAGAGTACCAGTAGACTATCGTGTCAGCTCTATTCGTGGAATTTCTATCTGCAACGTTCTAATGTTGCGCCCCCTGAGCGTGGGCCGGATGACGAGCTTGGACTGCTGTTTAGGAGATGCCTACAGCACCATGGACAGCTCCGCTTGAAAACACGTTCTGACAAACGGAGGCACGCATGGATCCCTATGAAATTTGGCAAATACAACCCATATATTGTGCCTACATACATTTTTACGTTGAAAAACCATCGTATTATTTTGAGTTTCACTTGAAATGTGGACTGATATCTATTATCTATATATTTTATTCACAAGCATCAATGCAAGAATACCTAATTGTTGGAGGGACGACGATAGGCCTATACGTTTAAGTCCATTACTATTGACATGCTCTTGTGGCTGTTAAACTGTTATGAGTCTAGAAGTCACATTGTCCTCTGCGTGGCATTAGGTCTACACATCGATTTCAGACAAGTACTCACAGTCTCCCTATACGCTTTATTACACGTTTGCCAATCTAACGTTACAGTATAAAACTCATATCGATTAAAAACAACAACAACATCAATGTGTCGCAATTTGCCTTTGAGGTCAGGCAGCTATAGCGTTCCGTCAGTCGCAGTCCTCCATCTGAATAGGTATTGAAGTTTTCTATTTAAGAACAGCTCGTTTCACTTGCAGCTGTGGAGAATTGAAACGTAAGTGTGGAGCCATCCATCTCCGTATGAGGGAGCTGACACCTTTAAATGCTATTGACATGCCATTGCATTAACATGCAAACCGCACTGCACATTTGATTCGATTAGTTAATTGTGCACATCTTTTTCTCCCCCGTCAACTCCATAGAGCAACCGGATTCTGCACCACGAAACAGTAAGATCACTCTTCGAATGGCACATTGACGGTGCTGCTTCAATCATGACGGTCTATTTTGCCATCATTGACTATACTGTTCTCAAATGTTTCTCCTCGTGTGAATGTGTAATTATACATTATAATAAATTATAGGCTACACTATTGTCTATATAAACACATTATTGCATATAGGATTGTATGAGGTTATATTTTAAATATGCCCCCTATTCTCTTGTCTATTTTTGAGAGTAACAGAGAGAGAGAAGCTGAGAGAGGAAGGAAAAGGGAAAGAGGCCACTGTATAGACAGTACTGTATCTTTGCTGCCACCTAATGCAGATATTACACACACCCGGGTCTTACATCGTTTAATCTCGGGGCTGGGGAATTCACAGCCAGACGACCGGCAACAGAGCGGCTTGCGCCACCGCAGGTAACCGGGATTTTCGGCGTCGCACGAGGCATTTGTGATATGCTAATTTAATCATTTCTATCTACCGGCCCTTCCACCTATCAATCTAATCACTTAATCAGGATTCGCACCCGGAGCGCTGAGCTGGAGTCATCGCGTGCACAAATACCACAGCAGCCCCTTTCATCTGAAGCACACCGCCGCCCTGCAATCCCCCCTCCCACTCTACCCCCACCACCGCTTTTCATTTTAGTGATGGTTCACTTTAATTATTATGAAAATTAAATCAAATGTAATCACCCGGATTAATGCAACCTGCGAGATAATTCAATGGCACGCGAAAGCAAATCTATAAATCTCCAAAAACTGCACGCGGCAGGCACGGTCCTGACTGCATGGGACGAACGATTAAGGCCAGTCAACGTTCTAACTAGCCCGCTCGGTTGAGTTTAATATAGAGCCTTCAATAAAACATTTTGTGTTTAACTGCTTTTATATTTTCTTTACTTTTAAGAATAACCCCAACTTCTAAAAATAGATAGCCTAGTTAGTGTATCGAATATGCCTAAGCGATATTGTAGTAAACCTGATATAGGCTATTTCCACTGCGTGTGTGTGTGCGTGTGTGTCAGTGTGCGTGCGTGACTGTGTGCGCGCGTATGGGTATGTGCGCCTTTGGCAAGCCTGTGATGCCTTTTTCGGCTAATTAGCCTCGTGTTGATGTAAAAGATACGACAACTCTGACCAACATATGGTTTTAACTAACTCACTCCCTCACTATGCATAATCTGACTCTGCCAACCGTCGTCAACTATAAACGTATAATGACCCTGGTTACTCACATGCTCGCCTGGTGTCACTTCTGAGTAGTATATTAGTGGACTGGGCTTCGGCGGGCGGAGAGGGGTTGGGGTTCTGTGGTTGGTGTTGGCTTTTTCTTCTTCTTCTGTAGCTCTGCGCACGAGCCAGCCGGGGCGGTGATTGCTTCGGGTCTCGAGCAGCGCTTTGCGTTGTGGGGCTTCAATCTGTAGGGTCGCGGGCTTCGGGATTGGGGATGCCTGCAGGTGCTTTCTAATGCCGACAGACAGCGGGAGAGACAGAGAGATGGGAGATGGGAGACTATAAATAGGTAACTTTTTTTATGGCAACCGGGGACAAATTAGATGGGAAGGCATGATTTTGCGCGGCTATAGGACAGAGTCGTGAGCCCCTCTCTGGGCAGACAGGGGTGCCCCCTATACTCCCCGGATCCACAGCTAGTTGAAAATGTTTATGAAATCATTCGTGTTATGAACTTTGAAAAGTAGTTAATTGGGAGTAGAAGAGTTTCCTTCTTTCTGTGACATTTTGATAGCCTAACTTTTATTTGCAGGAATGAAACTAAGCACCACTCACTTAGTTGGAGATATATGTTAATGTAAAATGTGAGGTGGCCTCTGTCACTGAGGTAGATGTCACGGATACCAGTCAGTAACCAGCCAGAAACCAACGCATAAGCGCCGGCCAGTGTACAAATCGGGATTGGAGAGAACGCATTGCACACAGTGGCGCACGGGAGCGCACGCGTGACATGGACACACAAGGAGGAATTGGGACGATAAGGAGGTATGACTTTAAGGTCCCTTCATGTCACACTCTCCAGCGACAGAGACTGACCAGTTCAGGCTAAAACACACGCACCTCACACATTGAAACCGTGACAGCAACGCCCACACAGTAGTCTATCGTTTACCCAGTGCGCCCATAAACTCCTTGGTTATTGAGATGTCATGCAGTGAGTGACAAGACTAACCACAATGTAACCAAACACGTCTCATTCAGTGCAAATACATACGTCACAACAAAAGTTTTTTTTTGTAAATCAGTCAACAATTGCAAAGACCTCCAACTGAAAATCCTCAGTTAAAAGTTTAATTATATCCTATGTCTCTCAAAATAGAATAAACGTGTGTTTCAAATTGCCTTTCCTATCCTATCTATTACAAAGTAACTAAATAATATGCTACTACTAGTGTGTGTGTGTGTGTGTGTGTGTGTGTGTGTGTGTGTGTGTGTGTGTGTGTGTGTCTACTGAGACAAACAGATGTCAGCAAAAATGGAACCTTACCTCGGGAGCCGCCATTGACAGGCGTGTGTTATCAGAGTGGATCTGTTTCCGTTGACAGGTGTTTGTCGCGGGAATTATTCGGTGACGGATTTCCGCTGCTCTGGGCACGCGGGTGGGACCGGAGCCCTGCCGGTAACTGTCAAAACGAGTGACGGTATTGGCACGTGGAGATAGCAGGCAGATATATGGTAGAGGGTAGATTGTCCCCACGAGGCCTGGGTGAAGAATATTCTTAGGCCTATTGAAATAGGGTACAATAAGCCTGTTTAGTAGCCTATAGGCTAGTTATCTAAAACTGTAGATGTGATATTCTGTTGATCTTTCACTAACGCTGCATGTATTTTTAACGGGACATTTCTCTGTTTCACCTTGATCTGAAAGTCACCGTTAATGAAAGAGGGGGTAGCCTAAACGACAGCGTTAGGCTAGCCTACTTTTGAAATAGACTACTAAAGCCTAACAGAGTAGCCTAATAGCCTACCAACACGCAAATTATAGCCTATAAAGTTGACATTGAATTAAGAATTGACCAGCTAAGTTAGTATATATATTTTTTGCATTGTCTTATTATTTCATAACCTCGACATATGTGAATCAATTATAGGCCTACATTTTATAGCCTTCATCAACCATTATGCAAAATACAACAGTACACTTCTGACAAAATAGTTGTAATGTTATGCACCTACAAACTATTTGTTATGAACCTATAAGATCTCTGTTTGAGCATAGTGTGTTTCGTTAGTGTTCACAAAGAAAGGGGGAAAAAAAGAGTTGGAAAAAGTATGGCTACTTCCGCCACGGCAGAACATCTCTCTCTCTCTCTCTCTCTCTCTCTCTCTCTCTCTCTCTCTCTCTCAAACACACACACACACACACACACAAGCACACACATTAGTAATACATGTATAGTCTCAGGGTTGGAGAATGTGGGGACGTGAGTGTCTCCCACAGGTTTGGCGGGAGATTAATGTTGGCGGGTGTGTCTCTGTGTCTCATATTCATACCTAATCTCATGGCCCATAAACTAATAACAAAAGGCCGCCAAAGGATGATTCCACCTGGCGCAGAGCGCGGGAAGCGGCTGTTTGTGACATGCAGATGATTCATCGAGTTATAGGAGAGAGAGAAAAAAGTTCCTGCATTGAAAGATCCTGATTGAAATATTTTATTTATTTGCATCATGTCCAGCAGAGCACATATAGACGGTTTTTATTTTAGACTAGTAAAGGGGACATTTGAGATATTCGTTGTTAATGTTTCTTCATAAACATGCATGCTGAGGGTAACTTATTTCCATTATTGACTTATTTTAACTTTTCAATGCAATTAGAATTTATTTAACACTAATTTCAGCACGTGATTACTAATCGTATTTTTATAGAGCACGCACGCAAGGCACGCACACACACAGCTTGCTCCAGGTTATTGACGATTATTAGTGCGGGATAATAGAACATCCAGAGCGAGCCATGTCCTTGACAGCAGGCGTGCGCGCGGCAATTATGGCGGGTTTTTATGGCGGTGGTGACTCATGTCACCTCACGCAGGTGACACGGATGAAAGTTATGATGATGTAGTAAATTGTGTAACATCTTTCACTTTAAATACATTTCTCACTTGTTATTGTCTTCAATTGTTACCAGGGGACAGACGACTCGGTTAGAATAATTGAATTTTGGAATCGCATGTTTTAGTTTGGCTTTCGAACATTTTTAGCCTAATAAAAACACATTTCTGTTCGTATCTCACATATGAAGTCATAAGTGCAACATTAGTTATTTTACTAGCTTACTTATCCTGCTTTTAAAAAGTGGGCACATTATTTTCGAGTAGACCTATAGCTTAGTAAAAAAGTTCCCATTCCTCTTTTTTTCTTTAGCAGGCTATGGTGAATTGCCACTGGTTTTTATTAATTTAAAAAAGAAAAACCTGAAGGAATAGTGTATCTGAAATTAATTAGCCTCTTATAAATGGATTCTCATTTTGAAATATTCGAGTCTTTGGGGGTTTTAAATGTTACTTTCCCAACTGTTTCATTCCTTCTGATTCTAGTGGCTGTGATGAGAGTGGAACTGTCCATGGTGCTGAATGGCTCTTCTGCAGTTTCCCCAGACTTGGCTCAGTCATCTGGGGCGTTTTCAACCAGGTGAACGTTGCAGATAGAAATACAATGAATAAAGATTCCCTAATCTACATGACAAACAATCTGTTCTACACAATACATGTTCATCTTCATGGCCGGCCGTAGCGATTTGGGGCCCATAAGTGAGCCACCTAGCAGGCAAAGCATTTTAGTGGTCCCCCTTTTGACAGTGGAGAGAAAAATTGGTGTGTTTTAAAGTTAATTTCCTGCAATTCTACACATTTTGCCATGGGGCGTAGAGAAAAATGAGCAGTTTTACAGCTAATTTCCTGCAATTCTACACATTTTGCCAAGACCTAGCCTATGCCATGTTACAGTAATATGATATCTGAGTGAGAGTAACTAACAAAATCAATGGGGGGGCCCTGGAGGTCAGGGCCTCTGGGCACGTGCCCTTTGTGTCCAGTCTGTAATTCGGCCATGATTAATACAAGTTTAGATAGCTGGTTAGACTAATTTACTCATCTTAAAAATGTTAGCTGACATGAGCTAATTGAGTGACTGTCAGTGACTGACATAACAAGAGAAAAACTGCTGATACACAACCAAATTTCGAAACTGCACCTTGTGTATTCTATTATTTTAAATCTCAACAGTACGTTGAGACCCAGACTGACTTCCTAATACATATATATATATATATTATAATATTTTATTTATTAATTATAATTATAATAATTATAATTATAACTATTATTATTTTGGGGTCGGGGGCCCTAAGCTGACCGCTTATGTTGCATATGCCTAGGTCCGGCCCTGTCTATCTTCAACGTTCTTTAATGTTGCACCATCCTGAGCAGAACCTTGCTGTTCACACAAAAGGAGGTAGGCTACATATGTTCAATGACTTTCAACCTTCTGTTATTCTATTTCTTTATTTTATTTTTCTTCAATCTTTGTGTCCTTTATGCAAGGGGTTATTTGCACGAATGAGCAAAGCGCTCCCAGGAGCCCCAATCACCACTTTGTCTAAAAGTGCTCGTCTCGCGCAGGGGGCTTCCGCAACGTCAACACGCGCCAACTACTTCATCAACGGCACGGTGACCTCTCGGTGTCATTGGTGCCTCGAGACACTTTTATTCTCCTCTCCCACACACAGTGGAAGAACAGATAGCCTACATAGCCTATGATATATTCAAATATCTGACTGCAAATAACATTAGTCTGCTAGCTGTCTGGTAATTGTTTAGCTTGCTTTATGAACACGTTTTTTTTTAACGATAAGTGTCAATTTTGAAATGCTTTTTATGTAGAATGACACCCGTCTTCGTCTTAAGACTTGGGTTTGAGAAACGTTAATAGCCTATTAAAAAACAAAAGCAAAATAAAAAACAAAATAATTCAATGTATAATGACACATTCTGCTACACTCACAGAGAGTTACTAATGATGTGTGTGTGCGCACGCGCGTGCGTGTGGAGAGTGCTAACGCTCATACAGCACAGCCTACACTTCCTAGTCCAAAGAATCGCAGAATGCAGCGTCGGAAATGCGTGTTGCCCCGTTCTGATTTTGCAGTGCGGCGGACCACAGCGAAAGGTGTTGAATATCTCTGTCCCTCTCAATCTTCTGTAACATAATATAGTGCTGAATCCCACAACTTGGGAACGGATCGCATTGCCTCACATTTGGAAATTAATTGATGCGCTCCGTTCTACGGGCCTATATAGAAACCTGATCTCTGTTACCTCACGTTAGGCCCGGGAGAGAGAGAGAAAAGAGAGAGAGAGAGAGATGGCCCGCTAGAGTTGACATCACTCGGTTGCTGCAAGCATTAAAAGCATTGATTTCATAAGGCATATACAGTACATTACCAAATGTAGGTGGACATCTGCTCCTCGAACATCTCATTCCAAAATCATGGGCATTAATATGAACTTGCCCCCCCCCCCCCCCCCCCCACCACCCCTTTTGCTGCTATAACAGCCTCCACTCTTCTGGAAAGGCTTTCCACTAGATGTTGGAACATTGCTATGGGGACTTGCTTCCATTCAGCCACAAGAGTATTAGTGAGGTCAGGCAATCATGTTGGGCGATTAGGCCTGGCTCGCAGTAGGCATTCCAATTCATCCCAAAGGCATTCAATGGGGTTGAGGTCAGGGCTCTGTGCAGGCCAGTCAAGTTATTCCACACCGATCTCGACAAACCATTTCTGTATGGACCTCGCTTTGTGCACAGGGGCATTGTCATGCTGAAACAGGAAAGGGCCTTCCACAAACTGTTGCCACAAAGTTGGAAGCACAGAATTGTCTAGAATGTCATTGTATGCTGTAGCGTTAAGATTTCCCTTCACTGGAACTAAGGGGCCTAGCCCGAACCATGAAAAACAGCCCCAGACCATTATTCCTCCTCCACCAAACTTTACAGTTTGCACTATGCATTGGGGCAGGTAGCGTTCTCCTGGCATCCGCCAAACCCAGATTCATCCGTCGGACTGCCAGATGGTGAAGAGTGATTCATCACTCCAGAGAACATGTTTCCACTGCTCCAGAGTCCAATGGTGGCGAGCTTTACACTACTCCAGCCGACGCTTGGCATTGCACATGGTGATCTTAGACTTGTGTGCGGCTGCTTGGCTTTGGAAACCCATTTCATGAAGCTCCCGTCGAACAGTTATTGTGCTTACGTTGCTTCCAGAGGTAGTTTGGAACTCGGTAGTGAGTGTTGCAACCAAGGACAGACAATTTTTACGCGCTATGCGCTTCAGCACTTGGCGGACCCGTACTGTGAGTTTGTGTGGCCTACCACTTCGCTGCTAAGCCGTTATTTCTCCTAGACGTTTCCACTTCACAATAACAGCACTTACAGTTGACGGGGGCAGCTCTAGCAGGGCAGAAATTTGACAAACTGACTTGTTGGAAAGGTGGCATCCTATGATAAGGCCATTCTACTGCCAATGTTTGTCTATGAAAATTGCATGGCTGTGTGCTCGATTGTATACACATGTCAGCAACGGATGTGGCTGAAATAGCCAAATCCACCAATTTGAAGGGGTGTCCACATACTTTTGTATATATAGAGTATATTCATGCTGTTATTCGGTCTATTCATTGATGCTTTATACTAAATTGTAAGGATTAGGCTATAGATAAACTGGGAATATAATGATTAGCCTAAGTGACAAATAATTTATTTAGGGAATGTATTTGACAAGAAAGATAAGAAGAAAGTAAAAACCTAACAGGAAGTGGACAAAAATAGCCATGAAAATAAAGTACATGAAAAAGATAACATTTCAGAGCAGTGAAGAGTGAACTAATCCCTAACTCACTATAGCATTTTATTTATCTCTTCTCTTCTTATTGACGTCACACTGTATGAGTTAAGTATACGAAGCATTGAGAGGACACTGTTTAACAGCATTGAGATACACCCATTCAGTTTGTTGTGTCAGTTATTACGAAGGGCAAGGAGACAAATAGGCAAAACAGTTTAAACGTGTTGGTATGTAGCCCAGTGCATGTGACAGGGCCAGCAGTGTGTCAGGGGTGTGGCAGTTGTTTCTTCATTCATAAAGAAGACAAGGAAAGGAAGTCACCTTACAGTGTTGGCAGGGCCATTGATGTGTCAGGGGATAGGAGACAGTTCTCTCTCTAGGATGGGAGGCCTAGCGTAGAGTCATTAACTCCGTCTCCAGATGGCACACACTTAAACAGATGAGGCCTGGGATCAGGACAAGCCTGGGACTCGCATGGCCTCTGTCCCCCAGAGCAGCAGCATTCACTGACACAGCTAAATCCCCTGTTAGCCAGAGCTGTCTACCACTAATGTAACTTACTCCCCTGTCCTGCCAGAATTACCATTCACTCTACACACACACACAAACACATGCATGCATGCACACGCACACACACACACACACACACACACACACACACACACACACACACACACACACACACACACACACACACACACACACACACACACACACACACACACACACACACACCCCTGCTGTCAAATGAGGAGATGAAAAACAACAGGGCTCATCAAGGGAGACAATTGCATCTCCAGTGTGATCGTCTACCTTCTCTCCGTTAACACGTCTGGAATGTGACACCTCACTCCTCCCCACAACACACACACACACACACACACCCTCTCTCCTATAATAACCCTTAAATCTCCAGCAACTCGTTGAGACGTCAGTCCCTCCCTGATGCAACACTGGGCGGGCTGACTAATACACACTCAGGTATTTATCTACTTCCTTAAGTTATTTATCTACCAGCTCCACACAAAGAGGAATGGATGGAAAGCGACAAGCTATCAGCAGAATCTGAATGCATAATTGATAGGAGGCATAAATTAATATGATTATGTTGTAGATGGAGAGGAGGAGGCAGAAAGGCAGGCAGAGGAGAAGAGGGGGAGAGGAGAAGAGGGGGAGAGAGGGAGAGGAGAAGAGGGGGAGAGAGGGAGAGGAGAAGAGGGGGAGAGGAGAAGAGGGGGAGAGAGGGAGAGGAGAAGAGGGGGAGAGGAGAAGAGGGGGAGAGGGGGAGAGGAGAAGAGGGGGAGAGGGGGAGAGGAGAAGAGGGGGAGAGGAGAAGAGGGGGAGAGGGGGAGAGGAGAAGAGGGGGAGAGGAGAAGAGGGGGAGAGGGGGAGAGGAGAAGAGGGGGAGAGGAGAAGAGGGGGAGAGGGGGAGAGGAGAAGAGGGGGAGAGAGGGAGAGGAGAAGAGGGGGAGAGGAGAAGAGGGGGAGAGGGGGAGAGGAGAAGAGGGGGAGAGGAGAAGAGGGGGAGAGGAGAAGAGGGGGAGAGGAGAAGAGGAGAAGAGGGGGAGAGGAGAAGAGGGGGAGAGGGGGAGAGGATGGGCCTGTATTGATGTGAATGGAGAGATCACTGTGATCAGTCTGGTCAATTTGGATGCTGAAGTTTAAGATTTTAAGCAGGTTGCAAAAAGTGCTAAAAGGAAAAACACCTTGAAAGGTACAATAGTATGGGAGAAGGAGGCTAAAATATGGACAAATGGAACAGGGCCTCAGCACTGCTAATGATCCAAGACTGATTCATCTAGTAGTGTACTACTGAGTCACAACCTGGGTGTGTGTGTTCACAAGACTGAGGGAAGTTACTAGTCTGTGTGTGTCTGTGTGTGTGTTCACAGTGCTGTGTGTGTGACTGTGCGTGTATTTATGTGTGTGTGTGTGTGTTCACAGCGCAGAGTAAAGTTACCATTCTGTGTGTGTTCGTGTGTGTTTGTGTGTGTTTGTGTGTGTTTGTGTGTGTTTGTGTGTGTTTGTGTGTGTGTCTGTTTGTGTGTGTTTGTGTGTATTTGTGTGTGTGTGTTCATGTTTGTGTGAGTGTGTTTGTGTGTGTGTGTGTTCGTGTGTGTTTGTGTGTGTGTGTGTGTGTGTGTGTGTGTGTGTTCAGAGCGCTGAGTGAAGTCCCCATCGCAGCGCTCTCGGCTGTGGGTTTTTGTGTTGTCATATTCCCAGAGGGGACGAGCGGGATTCAATCAATGAAGACAATCGTCATGTAATTAAAACGCTGCTTCTAATTTCACTCTGTCTTCAACCCGAGCAGAATAACACCCATCCTCCGCCAAAGAGGCTTTACTTAAAACAAAATCAAATCAAAATGTTCCTACGCCATTAACTACGCCGAGACGCGGGCAGGGAGAGTCAAGTGTGTTTAAATATAGAACTATAAGTCTATATTTAAATGTTGTAATTTAGCTCGCTGCAGAGCCCTGTGTGTGTGTGCCTGTGTGTGTGTGTGTGTATCATCCGAGGCCATGCATACATTATCCGGAGAATAATGTGTAGACAATTAGGCGTAACAGAGCAGAGTGCAGGAAGCTGCTGATTAGCATGTAGAACAGCCATGCAGTGGGAACACTAGCGCCTTTGAAACAGACATGAATGGAACCACTCTCATTCCACTACGTCATTTTCTCTTTCTCTCACTCTTTTCTTTTAACATTTCTTTTTTTTTGAGGCAGTTCATATTCATGCTTGGGGATGATGAATATGGATGTGGTTTTACATTTACACATTTAGACACTTATATTACAGTTGTCGACGACAGCGGGAGCCGAGCGTTTGAAATGAGAGAGGGAGGGAGAGGTTTCCGAGAAATGGTTGTGTTTAAACTTTAGGGAAGTTTCCCCACTTATCTGTTGTGATTTTAAATTTAGGGGAAATAATGACGACTCCGTTGTACAACTATGTATCACAGAACACTTACAAATAAAACAATATATATAATACCAGAGTGAAATTAAATGATTTCCATGCACATATATAATTTCTGCCAGATGTGAATATGAATTTGATCAGAGACACAAGTTATGCACTTCCCAATTTAGTAGGAGAAGGGAAGGAAGAGAGGAGAGGTGAGTTGGAAGTAGAGGAGTTGAGTAGAGGAAAAGAGGGGACAACATTTAAAAAATGAGAAGAAAGCAGTGCAGAGGTGAAGGAATAGCAGAGCAGAAGGGACGAGAGAGGGAGGAGAAACAGACAGACAGACAGAGAGAGAGAGAGAGAGAGCGAGAGAGACAGTATGTTGGGTCTTGTCCAGAGGTGATCCACTCCCAGTGTGTACAGTAGGATGGATAAATGACTATTGACTCTACAGAGCACCACCCTATGACTTGTCTCTATCCAGTCACACCCTCAGCTAAGAACTCACCTCTCATCCCTCTCTTTGTCTCTCTTTCCTACCTCTCGCTTCACTCTCTCTGCTCTCTCTCTCGCTCTCTTTGTCTCTTTCCCTCTTTTCTCTTTCTCTCTGTTTTATTTTTTAACTTCCTCACTCTCTATATATTACTCTCTAACTTTCTCTCCCTCTCTTTCTCTGTCTATCACTGACTTTCTTTCTTTATTTTTCCTGTATACAATATACTCAATGAGAGAAAAAAACTCACCAAGACACAACCACCATGCTAGTTGTTTATGTACATAGCTTAGCATAATCCATCTATTTTATTATGTTAAATACCAATCTAGAGTAAACGACAACGGCTGAGCAAGCTGTCGTCCCTCCTGAGAAACAATCCTACCATGCATCTCACCTTTGCTGCTTTACCTTTAAAGGTACTGTAGGTAGCGTTTGAAGCCTTATCTCTGTCGCTCTGTTTCATGTTTCAGAGATGAAGGCTTTAAAGTGAGAGCAAAGGTATTGGCTGTATAATTACTGGGGCACCAAGCTGCGCCTCAAATGACGGCTGCACAGCAACAGATGGGTCCCACATCATCGTGTCAACTCGAGCTGTACACACCACTGGTGTTGTGAAGAAACACGTCCCCTCTGGGGACTTTTGGTTCCCCCCTTTATTTATGCTCACACACCCAAAATGTAACATTTCAGAGATAGATATTTGGGTGAACTCACCTGGATGTAGACTGGTACTGAATTCCTTTCATAAACTGCCAACTAGTTGATCCATGACGTGCCGTTTTTGGATCACCTGGGATCATCTCTTCAAATGTATTTGTGGATGGGATGTTTTTGGATAGATTCTCTGTTTTGGTGATAAGGGCTTGTGTGTGATTCTGTGTCCCGTGAGTTTTGGTTCAGGAGGGTTGTGTGTGTGTGTGTGTGTGTCTGTGTGTGTGTGTGTGCACGTGCTTGCATGCGTGCCTGTGCGTGTGTGTGTGTGTGTGTGTGGGGGGGGGGATTGGGTAAATCTGGTATACAGTGGCTCCAGGGGGTAATGTAGGAGGTGCATGGAGCAGGCAGGGGTTCTGTGGTGTCTGTGTGTTTGTTTATGAGTAAATGAACATCCCAACTCTTCAAAGAGCCAATAAGACTCATACACACATACAGTATTCAGGAGGAGACGGAAGCTAACTGGAGTCTTATTTATTCTGCTTTAACAACGCACAACAATGGGAATAAGACTGTGTGTGTGTGTGTTTGTGTGTGTGTGTTTGTGTATGTGCGTGTGCCAACTAGAGTCTTCGGCTGCCAAAAGGCACAGCTGCTGTGGAGTGGTTAGCACTTTAATCAATGCTATTTATTTGATACTGACATACCTAAGAAAACAACCTCACCATTCACATAAGAGGCTGCCGCAACGACTGCCAGTTTGTCTACCGCTTTCTCTCTCTTTGCTTTACTTCTTTCTCTTTTTCTCTCACCTTTTCAGTCTCTCTGTGACTACGCCCAACACTCTTTCTCTCTTTTTCCACCTCTCTCCCTCTCTCTCTCCTTTTCTGTCTCTCTCCCTCTCTGTCTCCTGTCTCTGTGTCTGATGTGTTGCCAAAATTGTTACAGTAATGAGTCGACAGGCAGCTCTTTAGAGTGACACCTCCATGCTTCTCTCTTTATGGCATCATGGTGTCAAAGGCATTAGGCATCTGTTGCAGTCATCATTGAGCAAACACGTTTACCCTGCAAGTGACTGAGATGAATCATTTACATTTCAAATGGACTCTAATGGCGCTTCCTTCGTCAGTGTTTGTCTGTACTGTTGTAGAGAGATAGTCAGGTGAGTTAACATACTTGATACTTCGCCATCAGAGCATGGCATGTACACTGTGCTTATGATACTGTTTTATTAGCAACAATACAACCAAAAGTTAACAGACACATGGACTAATTGTATCGTAGGCTTGTTGATGGTTTAAGCCTTAGACTAAAAACAATTTCAATGGATTTTGATTGAGAATGCGTCTTAGTCCAGGAAACAAGACAGGGTTTGCGATTAGAAAAGTTTACATTTATGTACTGGGGATCAAATGGGTGACTGTAACTAAAAAAGAATGGCTTTACACAATTTCTCTACTCTCTACGGAGTTATCCCTCTCTCCCTCTCTCTCTCTCTCTCTCTCTATTTTGATGTTAACATGACTGTATGGTGCGACTGTAACGCAATGCCCGCATCATGCTCCCATCTCCGAGGGGACCAGAGTGCTTGTGTGTTTGTGCATGCATGCGCAGCCATATGTGTGTATAAGTGTGTGCACCTGTGCATGCATGGCGTATACAGTGATGTGAGGTCGGTGGCTGGGTTCGGCACCCACTGGGCACACTGGTTGAATCAACATTGTTTCCACATCATTTCAATGACATTATGTTGAAGCAATGTGGAATAGACTTTGAATATCAAAGCCAGATTTACTCACAAATAAACCTTAATGAAGTCTAAGTTCACCATACAACAGATAGCTCCAACAGCCAGAGTGACATAGCTAGGCTATTAACAGAAATTGACTAACAATTTTCACCAAATGTAAATACCAATTACATTTTTTAAAACATTTTAGTCATTTAGCAGACGCTCTTATCCAGAGCGACTTACAGTTAGTGAGTGTATACATTTTCATACTGGCCCCCCGTGGGAATTGATCCCACAACCCTGGCGTTGCAAACGCCATGCTCTACCAACTGAGCTACACGGGGCCACCAATGTAGCCAATGTACACAAGCGATAGCCTCCGATGGCGGCATATTTCCATTTCATCTAACTAAATGACACACTGCTGAACTCAGCTCAGCCATAGACCAATGTAGCATCCACAGTTACAACTGATGCACTAAAATACCAATATATGGACACATTTCATTCAAATAATTTGCAACTCAAACTTCATAGCCTTTCACAATGGGTTTACAATTCTTCCAATGCATGGTGCGCGCAAACACACAAACACACACACACATAGTAATATTATTACGTGAGATATTATTACACACACATACAGAGTATAATAAATACGTTTCTAGCGAAATTTCCATATCACCCAACGAAATGACTGAAAAACACAGTTCAAAACATCAAAGAAGTGTCTCATCAAAACTAAATTCTAGCTTGATAAATCAAATGCATTCAAAGGGATGTTGTCTATTCTCATGATTCAACAGTAGCCTACCTTTACGTGTAAATTAAGTCCATTTGTCTGGTGACAGCAGAACCCCATGTCCACTATTTTATTCTGCATGCACACAGCAGGCCCACAGTCATCCCTAAGGCACATTACGTCCACAAAGCCAAAGTAAATGTCCAAGATGTGTAAAAGTCTGGGTGAAAAGTATTAATTGGTAAGGATGTTTCAGACAAGTGGACAGTCCAGTACTCACTGTTCGCCTGCCCGACAGCTAGCAGTGAGAGAGATGGTGTCATGGTGGTTGCCTGTCATGTCACGTCTTGTGTGTCGAGCGCCTGTATGCTGCCTCTGTCTGGTCTTAACTTTCATTATAGTTGACGTTCCACTATTCCACTCTGACATTCCAAACTGTGTGTTATATTATTCCAACTTGGAAAATTGTTTGAGGTGCAATAGTGTCCATTTGTCAGGCTGTTTTTGCTAGCTAGCTAGCTTTGTTCAGTTCAACGGATGCGAGTGCCAAATTATGTAGACAAACTCCAAATGTGCAGTTTACCGCAAGGCAATACCCACACAACATGTTTAGCCAATACGCATGTGCAAAATATGAAATCGTCTCAAATGAAGCTACTTCAAGCCAGGCAAAGCAGCGAAGCCTATGCTGTCAATTTGAAGTGACTGGAGTTAGGAAAGGTAGTGTGTGTCAAGGATTTTAATGGCTTTGAATGGATGGTTTTGAGGTTTTGATGCAGTTTTAGCCAATTTTGACTCATTGAGAAAAACATCAGATAACAAAAAATAGTGACATTTGTTTTTATATATTTTTGGGTTATTTGGCTTTTCATATCAGCTTTTTTTTTATTGTCACTGTGCAAATGAGTGAGTGTGTGTGTGTGTGTGTGTGTGTGTGTGTGTGTGTGTGTGTGTGTGTGTGTGTGTGTGGCGATGCCCCCATAGTGCTCAGAGCCCAGAGGGGACTAGACCAGACAGACTTAGTCACGCTGCTCCTCAACACACAAATAAAAATCAATAAACAATCTGAAGTTCTCACCAAACTGTTTTAATGAATATACAAGCCTTGGAAGAACTCAGTGAGAGAGACAGGCCAGGGACTGTGTGTGTTTCTTTGCAGTAAAAATGACTCGTATGGAGGGTAAGAAAAGACAGCTTAGGTAGTGGAGTAGAAATGACACGAGAATCAAGAAGAATAAAATATTTACATTTTATATGAATTAATGATGAATAAGGAAGAAAAAAAAAAGTTTGACCAAGTGATTTACCAGCAGGAAAACTCTAGCGGATGTTCATGGTAAGGTCATACAGTTAATCGTCATAGTGACAATGATGCTGAACTGAAATCTCTTAAAACCAATGTTTAGAATTTAGATTTCAAATCACATCCAGAATGAAGTGAATTAGGATTGGACTCTGTGACCCAGCCCAACTCTTTGAATGGACAGCTGTGGAGGGAGGGGGGTGGAGGATTTGGGTAGATCTGTCCCAATCTCTTAACTGTACAATCACCAACACAGCTGTTTGTCTATATTCACCATAGAGAGAGAGCGAGAGTGTGTGTGTGAGAAAGATTAAAACATTATTTGTGATACAGTGGGGGAAAAAATTATTTAGTCAGCCACCAATTGTGCAAGTTCTCCCACTTAAAAAGATGAGAGAGGCCTGTAATTTTCATCATAGGTACTATGACCGACAAAATGAGAAGAACAAAATCCAGAAAATCACATTGTAGGAATTTTTATGAATTTATTTGCAAATTATGGTGGAAAATAAGTATTTGGTCACCTACAAACAAGCAAGATTTCTGGCTCTCACAGACCTGTAACTTCTTCTTTAAGAGGCTCCTCTGTCCTCCACCCGTTACCTGTATTAATGGCACCTGTTTGAACTTGTTATCAGTATAAAAGACACCTGTCCACAACCTCAAACAGTCACACTCCAAACTCCACTATGGCCAAGACCAAAGAGCTGTCAAAGGACACCAGAAACAAAATTGTAGACCTGCACCAGGCTGGGAAGACTGAATCTGCAATAGATAAGCAGCTTGGTTTGAAGAAATCAACGGTGGGAGCAATTATTAGGAAATGGAAGACATACAAGACCACTGATAATCTCCTCGATCTGGGGCTCCACGCAAGATCTCACCCCGTGGGGTCAAAATGATCACAAGAACGGTGAGCAAAAATCCCAGAACCACACGGGGGGACCTAGTGAATGACCTGCAGAGAGCTGGGACCAAAGTAACAAAGCCTACCATCAGTAACACACTACGCCGCCAGGGACTCAAATCCTGCAGTGCCAGACGTGTCCCCCTGCTTAAGCCAGTACATGTCCAGGCTCGTCTGAAGTTTGCTAGAGTGCATTTGGATGATCCAGAAGAGGATTGGGAGAATGTCATATGGTTAGATGAAACCAAAATATAACTTTTTGGTAAAAACTCAACTCGTCGTGTTTGGAGGACAAAGAATGCTGAGTTGCATCCAAAGAACACCATACCTACTGTGAAGCATGGGGGTGGAAACATCATGCTTTGGGGCTGTTTTTCTGCAAAGGGACCAGGACGACTGATCCGTGTAAAGGAAAGAATGAATGGGGCCATGTATCGTGAGATTTTGAGTGAAAACCTCCTTCCATCAGCAAGGGCATTGAAGATGAAACGTGGCTGGGTCTTTCAGCATGACAATGATCCCAAACACACCGCCCGGGCAACGAAGGAGTGGCTTCGTAAGAAGCATTTCAAGGTCCTGGAGTGGCCTAGCCAGTCTCCAGATCTCAACCCCATAGAAAATCTTTGGAGGGAGTTGAAAGTCCGTGTTGCCCAGCGACAGCCCCAAAACATCACTGCTCTAGAGGAGATCTGCATGGAGGAATGGGCCAAAATACCAGCAACAGTGTGTGAAAACCTTGTGAAGACTTACAGAAAACGTTTGACCTGTGTCATTGCCAACAAAGGGTATATAACAAAGTATTGAGAAACTTTTGTTATTGACCAAATACTTATTTTCCACCATAATTTGCAAATAAATTCATAAAAAATCCTACAATGTGATTTTCTGGCAAGAAAATTCTCATTTTGTCTGTCATAGTTGACGTGTACCTATGATGAAAATTACAGGCCTCTCTCATCTTTTTAAGTGGGAGAACTTGCACAATTGGTGGCTGACTAAATACTTTTTTTCCCCACTGTATTTGTGAAATCCGTCCATGCAGAGGAAGCAGACAGCTATCTAATGACAGCCAGGGATGGAGGAGAACCTCTCAGTCAGAAATCCATAGCATCTCTCTCCTGCACCCAGCAGCATCTCTCTCATCCAGCAGCATCCATCTTTTATTGACACCTGTCAATCAGACTGTCTGCCCATATCACAGCTACATTACACTTATCTACCTATCTCTGGTTTCCATGGCTAGGTCCAAATCCTGTTACTTTCTGATACAGTAATTCCTCACACACACACACACACACACACACACACACACACACATACACACACACATGCACGCACTCATACACAAACCCCACCAAACACACACACACACAGCACAAACACACAGAGGAGAGGGAAGCTCGGGCTCTGACAAAGGGACAGAGGGTAAAAACAAATCTTTCCAAACCAAACCATGACCTCTAACTAGTACTGTTGGCAAAGTGGCCCATCACAAGGTATTACAGCTACACACAGCCTACAACACTACTACAGCATAGCCTTTGGTATCTCTCTCTGTGTTTGTGTGTGAGGCCAGGCCAGGCAGTAAGGCCGCCCAGTTGAGAGACCTCGGTCCTGGGTACAGGCCCCAGGGTGAGAGGGTCCAGTCCTGCTTCTCTGGGGCTATTGTCACTTCACATCTCCCTCCCTCTCTCCCTCTCTTGCTCTCTCTCTCTCTCTGTCAGAAGAGGAGTGTAGGATGACAGGGAAAGATGGAAGCCAAAAAAGATAGCAAAAAAGAGGAGAGAAGAAAGGAGAGGAGAGGAGAGGAGAGGAGAGGAGAGGAGAGGAGAGGAGAGGAGAGGAGAGGAGAGGAGAGGAGAGGAGAGGAGAGGAGAGGAGAGGAGAGGAGAGGAGAGGAGAGGAGAGGAGAGGAGAGGAGAGGAGAGGAGAGGAGAGGAGAGGAGAGGAGAGGAGAGAAAATGTTGGAGCAGATTCAGTCAGATGTGAGTGTAACTTACAGAACTACCTTTGCTATACACAATTATTCATCTTTCCATGATCCAATTGGTATTTTGATAATAATATTACAGGTTATTTAAATCACTTTGGTGCAATTTTCACAAGTATGTGGTACATTTTCACAACTCTTAGTACAAAACTCAAAACAGATCATCAAAAAAGCAGTTGTTTCAAAACTCTAAGAACATTTTATATTGACTAAGTACAACACACAAAAACATACAGCAACATTTTCACGAAATAGTGTTTAATTTAGAAATACATGTTACACATTGCAATAAATGTTCATATAAAGTACATGCATTTCACAATGCAATTCTCACATTGCTTTTTGATGTGATTCTATTCTCTTTTGTTAAAAGTCATTTTACTATTACGGTACGTAATCTGACTGCTCTTAACTGATGATCACGTAAACATTTGGTAAACCTATAGATTTTACATGTAAACTGGTTTGTTACCTGCAGATTTTGAGAACTACATCATGAACATGTACGTATGTCTGTAAAGTTGAAACATAAAAAGTATGATATATACTTGATTAAAAACTGGGTGGTTCGAGCCCAGAATGTTGATTGGCTGGCAGCCGTGGTATATACCACGGGTATGACAAAACATTTATTTTTATTGCTCTGATTACGTTAGTAACCAGTTTATAATAGCGATAAGGCACCTTGGGAGTTTGTGTTATATGGCCAATATACCACGACTAAGGGCTGTATCCAGGCACTCTGCATTGCGTCGTGCTTTAGAACACCCCTTAGCCATGGTATATTGGCCATATACCACACCCCCTCTGGCCTTATTGCTTAAATGTACTACTATGATGATGACTATAATGATTTTACTTCACAGTACATAAAAAAAATATATATGATATTGACAAGATCAGAGATGTACTGTCTATAACAAATCATAGATTAGCAGATGTTACAGCAGGTTTGGCGAAATGATTGTGTTTCTATATCCTACAGTGCAGTAATACAATATCAATACAAAACCAATTTGGAAATAATCCAGAAAGTCCAAAACAAGAAAGAAATGCATCCGCTATACCAGGGATCATCAACTACTATAGATCCAGCCGCGGGCCGATTTTTTCTTGAGCGGATGGCCGGTAGGCTGGAACATAATTACAAATAATTGTAGACTACAAATTGACCGCAAGAAGAGGGTTCACACTGCTTTATTAAAATTGCATTGTCAATACAGTACTGCAATACTGTAATAATGTACAGTACTGTAGCATACTACATTCAAAAGGCAGTTTTGAAACATGTTTCTTCAATTTTTTGCTGTTGGATGAACTGGTTGCTAACAGAACTACATTGAGAAAATATCATTAGGATGTGTTTTGGTGATTAAACCAATGTACTCATTATATTTCACAGTAAATGTATATGGTTGTGTGGTGAAATATGTCAACAAACAAAATGAATGGACTGTGAAAGGTTTTGAATATAAGACTTGCTGCATTACCAGTTTGGAGTTTTGCACTAAGAGTTTAGAAAATCCACCACATACTTGTGAAAATAGTACCAAAGCGATAAAAAAAAAACTGTAAATAAGTTATTTAAATGTATTGGATATGTCAAAATGATCATCTGTATGCTACTGTTTCAGTAGTGCAACTGTATAGTATTGAGCCCCAAGTCTTACGTTAAGATAATCATAATAAGATGACACCCTGACAAAAACAATATCCCACAAGACCCTGCGTCCCTGCCCCCAAAATGTCCCTTTTATACTCTCACCGCTCCCCTCTTCTCTCCTCCCTCCCTCCCTCTCCTTTTCACCGTCCTGTACCCTCTCTCCCCTCCTCCCGTGGTTGGTTAATTAACTAAGAAACTGTAAAAGCGGTGATAGATGAGGCGCATTGGAACGATACACTTCCCTTGTCACTGTATGTGTGTGTGTGTGTGTGTGTGTGTGTGTGTGTGTGTGTGTGTGTGTGTGTGTGTGTGTGTGTGTGTGTGTGTGTGTGTGTGTGATTGAGCGATACACTTCCCCTGTCACATTCTGACAGGCAGGGAATAATCAACACAAAGGGGGAGAAAAGAGAAGAGCAAAACCCGGGTCTGCCGGGGGGGTGAAAGACTAACACTAGGGGGGATGAGGGGCTTTTGTTGGGGAGAAGGGTGGTGGGCGAGGCTTTGAGGTATAGAGGCGTTGTGCGGGTGAGAGGGGTGTGTGGTGAGGGGGGGGTAGGGTGGGGGGAAGGGGGAAACAGGGTACTTGAGCCTGTCTGAAGGCATTGGACGTGGACTGCTGTAATTGTTGGTGATGGCAGCTGGGCACTCAGGCATGGAGTCACACACACACACGGTAGGGCGCTCAGGCATGTAGACGTGAAAGTGCCGCTGCTCTCTGCCTTAACGCATCTCTGTCAGCTCTGACTCCAGGTGATCCGTGTGTGCGTGTGTGTTTGTGTGTGTGTGTCTGTGTTTCTGTGTGTGTGTGTGTTCCAGTACAGACAGAAAGAGAGAGACAGAGAGAGAGAGATACAAAGTATGTGTGCCTAGGTTAAATTTGCATGTATAAAAGGGCGTTACACCTTTCAAACACAATATAAAACCCATCTAGTGAAACACAAAACAATTGGAGAAGGCAGTATCCAACGGTAGATCGGCTTTCCATTATATCTCTCCTATTTATTTACACCTCTCTCCTCACTCCCCCTCTCTCTCTCTCTACCATACTCACCCTTGTCTTTTTTTCCCCTCCCCCTTCCATTCCTCCATCCCTCCATTCCTGCATCTCTCTGTCTCACTGTCAGGGGAAGTTGCATGAGTCTGTCTGTTCTCTTTCCGGTCTGGTATCGATTCCTTCCTGTAGTGAGCTCAGATTACCCAGTCTAGAGAGAGAGAGAGAGAGAGAGAGAGAGTGAGAACGAGAGAAAGAGAGAGAGAGCGAGAGAGAGAGTGAGAGAGAGAGAGAGAGAGAGAGAGAGAGAGAGAGAGAGAGAGAGAGAGAGAGAGAGAGAGAGAGAGAGAGAGAGAGAGAGAGAGAGAGAGAGAGAGAGAGAGAGAGAGAGAGAGAGAGAGAAGAGAGAGAGAGAGAGAGAGAGAGAGAGAGAGAGAGAGAGAGGTAGGGAGGGAAAATGGGAGAGAGAGAGAGATCCCAGAATAGTCTTCTCCAGACTGACAGCTCTCTGACCACAAGACTGCCGCATCGTCACCATAGCAATCTATGATTCCTCTCTGAGTGCACCTAAAATAATTACACACACACACACACACACACACACACACACACACACTGAGTGCGCCTCATACATCAGCTGTGACATGTGGCTTTAGCTATGTCAACACACACATCTGCAGACACATAAACGACTTCAGATACTGTACATCCGTCATGTGTTGTTTGAACGACTTTTTTGTCATTCATTTTACTACGTCTATCATAAAAGCACATTTCATTATCATGATGTCCTATATTTAATCATATGTTGTGGTATTTAATCGGTGGCAGTCAAATGCAATCTAAAACACACATACATGTTGACTCCTCTACACTTCTACATCTGTGCTGTTACTCTGTTGATAATAGGGCCCTGTCTCGTGTGTGTGTGTGTGTATGTGTGACGGATGGAGCCACAGAGAAACGTAATGACACACTCCAGTGGTCCAGATAAGAGAAGTAACAGGACCTTATTGATAACAGGGTAATTATGTACTCCGTCATCATTTCAATGTGTGTGTGTGTTTTCTCTTCTTTGTGT
>NC_140014.1:13606838-13650707 GCF_964263955.1 Coregonus lavaretus
AGTGTGAGTTTGTGTGTGTGTGTGTATGTATGCTCGCGCGCACGTCTGGTATGTGTCTGTGTGTATGTGCGGGTTAATCTCAGCCTTATAAACAGGGCCCAGATGTTGACAGTGAAATGGCTCTTTAATTAGCATACAAACGGCTGGAGTTGAGTGGCTCGTTTAAATCCAGGCAGAAGGAAGTGTAGTCAAGCAGCAGAAGATTACAGCCAAATGAACAATATTTCTCCACCACTGTTTACCACTCATTAACATGGAAAAGCCTTTCATTTCCTCAGCTTTGCCGTAAATATCCCCCTCCACCGAGCACACACATAAACAGACACAGATACACACACAGGCACGCACACACACGCGCACAAACACACACACACAAATCTTGCTGTTGTGCTATGTGTGTACAGTGGACCAAATCAGTGTGTGTGTGTGTGTGTGTGTCCAAGTGTCTTTGTATCCAAGTGTCTGTGTGCATATATGTACATGTATGTGTCCACCAGTCCAGTAGATAGCTTCATCCCAGCTCCCAGCAGCACATCAGAGAGTAGCAGCATTAAACAGAGAGGTGGAGGAGATATCCAGGCAGGATTAGAGATAGCTCTTCCAGCCCAGCCCAGATCTATAGACAACTAACACACAATCAATGGCTGCTCAGCCCAGGCTTTAGCTAAAGGATCGCTAATCACTAATGAAGTAAACAAACCAACGGGGCTTTCATTTGGACAACACTGACGTCTCAACCATTATGAGGTTAATTAGCAGTTTCCTATGTTTATAACTATAAACAGTTTGCTAGGCTTTTAACTTCACAGTTCTTTTAGGTTTTTATTTTCACACAGTTTCTTCAACTACAAAGTAAGTTGACATTTTTTTAAAGCTTTTAACCACAAAATTATTAAATTTTTTGGAACCACAGTTTAGGAAGGAAGAAAGTGTGATGTTTCTTAAATAAAGAAATGATGTAGAAAATAAATGATAATATTATTAATAATTATTATATTGACCTTAATTACAATGTAATAATGCTAATAATTCTAACAAGGACTATAGTTATGATAATGACACTAATGATGAATGGTCTGTGTGAGAAGGTGTGATGTGTATATTGAGTGTGAAAGTGTGTATGTTTGTGTGTGTAAGTGTGTGTATGAGTGAATGTGTTTGTGTGTGTGTGTGTGTGTGTGTGTGGTTAGTGGTGGAGAATTCGTACCTGGCATTTTATCCACACCAGCCCACCTCACTGCTCGCACTGCCAACTGTGTATTTATGCTTTAAGACATAAACGTTATTAAAGCCAAGCTAACAACTTAGGCTATATTTAAGCAATAAGGTCTGAGGAGGTGTGGTATATGGCCAATATACCACGGCTAAGGGCTGTTCTTATGCACGACACAATGCAGAGTGCCTGGATACAGGCCTTAGCCGTGGTATATTGACCATATACCACAAACCCCTGAGGTGCCTTATTGCTATTATAAACTGCTTACCAATGTAATTACAGCAGTAAAAATAAATGTTTTGTCATTTTACCTAGCCGGTGGGGATTCCGGTGGGGTACGCCCACCCAGGTAGTGGCAGTGCTGGCAACACTGGCTGCAGTAACCCATGGGGAGGGGGTCACACTCGGACAATCAGAGAGGGGGTTTATCATTGTGGCCCAGGTGGCACAAAATAATCAAAGGTCTGACCGCACGGAGATGCTTGGGAAAATGGTTAAAACAGGGGATCAGAGTGTTTGTGTCTCAGGTGAAGAGGTTGGATGTGATCTCCATCACCTAGGACTTGACATAGATTAAGTAGATTAATCAAATCTCACATTGTTGTCAATTTCTGCTCAATCTGCATGCTTTCTCAATCAGCTTTAACTGTATGTGCACTCGTAAATCAAGTTATTTCTCGAGTTGGGCTCTGGGATATAACAGCCGTTGAGTATCTGATTTTATGGTGGATTGTGGAGGAGGTGGGTTGAGTGTGTTGGAGTATGTGAGTATGTGCGTGTGTGCTTGTCTGGCATCTGTTGTGGGGGGGTGGGGATGTTGGGGGGGGGGGGGGGGGGGGTATGTGATGGACCACGGGAATTATTTGCTAGGATAATAATTGCTTGTCAATGAATTAAATGTAATACAATGGCAATCCGGGTTATATGTTAGAATCCTATGTGAACTGCCGACATTATTACGCATATTAATTGATAATGATGGAAAATAGGTTATGCATAAATTTTTTTAAATAGTTATATAGATATATATAGAGGTGAAAGCATTGGAAATGCTTTTGGCGGTTAATCTGCTTCTGTTTTGTGGGTGGCACTGTGTGCTGTTTTCGATGGATGGGTCCTGGCCTCTCGGGGCCTTAGGGATCCGGAGGGACGTGGGTGGGATGCTGATCACTGGGATGACGGCTCAACTTGGGATGGGGAGGGGCTTTAGCGGGGGAATTAGTGGAGAACAATTGAAGGGTTACTCCGTAGCAATGCAAATATCACGGTACAGCTATATGGACACTCAATCATTACGGTATTTTTTATTGGTAAATTTACAAACATATATAATGATAAATAGACTTGAAACTTGTATCTCATTATGGTGTATGGTGAAATAAGTATAGCCAGTTATAATTGTAATGGCTTAGCTGATAGTAACAAAAGAAGAACAATATTTACATGGCTCAAAGAGAAGGAATATAATATTTATTGTATACAGGAAACTCATTCAACAATTCGAGATGAAGTAGCGTGGAAAAAAGAATGGGGGGGGGGGGGAAATATACTTCTCCCATGGGCAAAGAAATTCAAAAGGGGTGATGATATTAATTAATAGTAATTTCGATCCAAATGTGCAAATTGTCAAAATATATACGCAAGGTAGATGGATTATTTTAAATATGTTATTGGACCATAAACAGATATGGCTCATTAACCTTTACGGACCAAATAATGATGATCCACAATTCTTTGACAATATATATAATAAATTATCAAGCCTGCAAGCAATTCAAGACAATATTATTATGGTGGGGGATTATAATACTGTTTTAAATAGCTCAATGGACCGTAAAGGAAATCACACCACAAACAATCACCCACATGCTCTTAAGGAAATTGTGAATGTCATGGATACATTAGAACTAGTAGATATATGGAGGCTTAAACATACTGATCTAGTGAGATATACATGGTGGAGACTGAATCAAGCTAGTCGTCTTGACTTCTTTCTTATCTCATTCTCGTTGGCACCAAAAGTTTTTTAAAATGTTGATAGGGGACAGAATGCGGTCGGACCATCATATAACAGGCATATACATTACTCTTACTGAATTTCCACGTGGGCGAGGATATTGGAAATTTAATCAAAGCCTATTGGATGATAATTTATTTATAATTGGAACAAAGGAATTTATAACTGACTTTTTCCAACATAACATAGGTACAGCGAATCCCCTTATTGTATGGGACACCTTTAAATGTGCCTTTAGAGGCCATGCAATTCAGTACTCATCTCGAAAACAAAAGCAATTTAGGTCAAAAGAGTTTATACTAAGAAAGGAAATAGAAAGTCTAACAGAACAGATAGATGGCAATAAAAACTGTAACATAGAGGCTCAGAATAAATTAGAGGAAAAACAAAAAGAAATGGAGAAACTTATTCAAGAAAGATCAAGTGTAATATATTATAAAAAATAAAGCAAACTGGATGGAATATGTGGAAAAATGCACAAAATTCTTTTTTAATCTTCAACATAGGAATGCTACCAAAAAGAACTTAACGAAACTGGTTACAATTGACGGAGTCACCCATAATTCGCCAAATGATATTTTGAAGGAAGAAACAAAGTACTTTAAGCATATGTTTTCTTTTCAGTCGCCTCCATCTCCTCTAACTGAAGCTAATTGTAGAGATTTTTTTTTCTATTGATAATGTCAAATTAACAGCCACACAGAAAGACTCATGTGAAGGTGAAATTACAGAGGAGGAACTTCTGGATGCAATTAAAGACTTTAAGTCTGGAAAAAACTCCAGGGTTGGATGGCATACCAGTCGAGGTATACCAAACCTTTTTTGATATACTAAGAGGACCGTTATTAGCATGTTTTAACCACTCCTATGTAAATGGTAGATTATCTGACACTCAAGAAGAAGGTCTGATCTCATTATTACTGAAACAGGATACAAGTGGAAAATATAAAGATCCAGTCCATTTACAAAATTGGAGGCCCCTTACACCTCAGTGTTGTGATGCAAAAATCCTAGCAAAATGTATAGCGCATAGAATTAAAAAGGTATTGTCGGATATTATTCATTCTAATCAGACAGGTTTTTTACATGGAAGATACATTGGAGATAATATAAGGCAAGTATTGGAAACAATAGAACACTCTGGAAAATATGGGAAACCAGGCCTGCTATTCATAGCAGACTTCGAAAAGGCATTTTATAAAGTTCGACTGGGGTTTATATATAAATGCCTTGAGCATTTCAATTTTGGAGAATCTCTTATAAAATGGGTCAAAATCATGTATAGTAACCCTAGGTGTAAAATAGTAAATAATGGCTATTTCTCAGAAAGTTTTAAACTGTCAAGAGGAGTGAAACAAGGTTGTCCACTATCGGCATATCTATTTATTGTGGCCATCGAGATGTTAGCTATTAAAATCAGATCCAATAATAATATCAGAGGATTATAAATACAGGGCTTAAAAACAAAGGTGTCATTGTACGCTGATGATTCATGTTTTCTTTCAAATCCACAACTAGAATCCCTCCACAGCCTCATAGAGGATCTAGATACATTTTCTAACCTCTCTGGATTACAACCAAATTATGACAAATGTACTATATTACGTATTGGATCACTAAAAAATAAAAAATTTACATTACCATGTAGTTTACCAATAAAATGGTCTGATGGTGATGTGGATATACTCTGAATACATATCCCAAAGGAAATAAATGATCTCACTTCAATATATTTTTTAATAGAAAGTTAGCAAAAATAGATAAGATCTTACTACCATGGAAAGGAAAATACCTGTCAATTTGTGGAAAAATCACCCTGATTAACTCTTTAGTATTATCCCAGTTTACCTATTTGCTTATGGTCTTGCCTACGCCTAGCGAACAGTTTTTCAAATTATATGAGAAAAAAATATTCAATTTTATTTGGAACGGCAAGCCAGACAAAATTAAAAGGGCATATTTATATAATGAATATGAATTCGGAGGACAGAAATTATTAAATATTAAAGCATTAGACCTATCACTAAAAGCTTCAGTCATACAAAAGTTATACTTAAATCCGAACTGGTTCTAAAGCAAATTAGTAAGATTGTCTCACCCAATGTTCAAGAAAGTCCTTTTTCCCTTTATTCAGATTACAACAACTCATTTGCAGTTATTTGAAAAGGAAATCATCTCCCAAATATCACTATTTCTAAAACAAGCCATAGAAAGTTGGTTGCAATTTCAATTTAATCCTCCAGAAACGACAAAACAAATAATGCAACAAATATTGTGGTTAAATTCAAATATACTAATTGACAAAAAACCTTTATTTTTTGACAGAATGTTTAAAAAAGGTATAATCTTCGTAAATGATATCATCGGTAGGACTGGTGGAGTTATGACGCACATGCAGCTAACAAAAACATATTGAAATGTCTGCTCTACCCAAAATTACAACCAAATAATTGCAGCCTTACCGCAAAAGTGGAAGAGGAAAGTGGAAGGGGGAGAAAGTAAGGAACTTGTGTGTCGGCCTTGCATTAAAGAACATAATTGGTTAAGGAAAACTGTGATAAATAAAAAAGTATATCAGTTTCACTTAAGGACCAAAGGATTGACAGCCGTCCCATATAGATTGCAAAATAGTTGGGAAGAGATTTTTGACGTATCGATCCCATGGCATAGTGTTTATGAACTGACACGCAAAACGACACCGGATTAAAAAATTGGAATCTTTCAATTTAAATTATTTCATAAAATTCTTGCTACCAATAGAATGTTATTTATATGGGGGATACAATCTTCCCAGCTCTGCAGATGTTGCTGTGAAGAGACAGAATCATTAGATCATTTGTTTTGGTTCTGTCCATTTGTAGCTTGTTTTTGGACACAGGTCCAGGAATGGCTAAAGAATTGCAATATTGACCTGGAGCTAACCTTGCAGATAGCATTATTGGGTGATCTGAAAAGTCATAGTCAATCGATCAATAATATAATAATACTTTTAGTAAAAATGTTTATTTTTAATTCACAATCTGTAGAAGCAATGAGAATAGAAAGGTTCAGAACTTTTGTAAAACATCACAGTATGGTTGAAATATAGATGGCAAATAGAAATCCTATATGGATGGTGTTAAGAGATAGATGGGAGGTATTGAATAGAGTTGAAGGATGGGACTAATAACAAATAACAACAAATAATAACAAAGATAGCTAATAATGTAAGCATACTGTGTCCATAATAAGTATATAGGTTGTATGTTGGGAGCTTTTGGGAAAGAGCACAGTTAGAAAGATATGGCATATAGAAGCAAACCGGATGGACATCATGAAAATGATCGGAGAGGTTGAGAGTAGAAGAAGTTCAGGAGCAAAAAAAATAAAATAAAAAATCATATATATATATATATATATATAATATAATTATTGTAAAATTAACTGTGTCCATAAGGTGTAGATAGTAAGTATAGACCGGAAGTCGAGGCCTGGGCATTGTTGTTCACTAATTTACTCCAAGTAGGGAAAGGATGGTGGGGTTGAAAAGTAATAAAAGGGAGTATATATATAAAAAACATGGGGGATTGGAAGTGATGCAGACAATAACATTGATAGAAGTTACAATCTATCTGCAATATTAAGCTGATCCATCCCCCCCCCCAAAAAAAAATAATAATAATAATAATAATTGTTTTGTCATACCGTGGTATACGGTCTGATATACCATGTCTGTCAGCCAATCAGCATTCAGGGATTGAACCACCCAGTTTATAATCAAAATTAGTGCCTGTCATTTGTGTTCCCCTGAATCAACACCTACTTTAAATGTTAATTACTATTACAGGGCTCCAGACTAATATTTTCCCCTGGTATCACTGGTGTCACTTACATTTACAGTTGGTGGCACAAGCACAGGATTTGGTCCGAAACATGAGTAATTATCTTATGAAGTCATTCATAGTGTTGTATTGCAAAGTATATTAAATTGACTACTGAGGTACAAAAGTTATTACATCTAACACGTCCAAGCAGGAATGCGTGATTCAAGATATTTTGATGTGCAACCTAATCCAGTGATTGTCATTCATTTTGTGTTGACAATTAGACTATAGTTACTATGTATTACTGTCAAAATAGGACTCCAGAGTTTCCAGATTTTTTTTTTCAATAAATATTACATACACTGAGTGTACAAAAGATTAGGAACATCTTCCTAATGTTGAGTTGCATCGCCCTTTTGCCCTCAGAACAGCCTCAATTCGTCAGAGCATTGACTCTACAAAGTGTCAAAAGCATTCCACAGGTATGCTGGCCCATGTTGACTCCAATGCTTCCCACAGTTATGTCAAGTTGACTGGATGTCCTTTGGGTGGTGGACCATTCCTGATACAAACAGGAAACTGTTTTGCGTGAAAAACCCAGCAGTTCTTGACACAAACCGGTGCGCCTGGCACCTACTTCCATACCCCGTTCAAAGACACTTAAATATTTTGTCTTCTCCATTCACCCTCTGAATGGCACCCATACACAATCCATGTCTCAATTGTCTCAAGGCTTAAAATTCCTTCTTTAACCTGTTTCCTCCCTTTCATCTACACTGATTGAAGTAGATTATTTAACAAGTGACATCAATAAGGGCTTTCACCTGAATAGCTTTCATAGCTTTCACCTGGATTCACCTGGTCAGTCTATGTCATGGAAAGAGCAGGTGTTCTTAATGTTTTGTACACTCAGTGTACATCTTTATGTGCACTAACTGATATCATAGGCTTATTAATTTTGGGTTCAACACATGATGAAGTGGAAACTCAAAACACATTAACTAGATCACTAACTCTAAATATACTACCCACTGCTAGTAGCCATGTATTCATCCAACAGTAAATGTAATATCTTTAAAAAACATTGCAGTTGTATGCTACTACCCATGAGTCCTATAGGCCTATGCCCTCACAATGGCCGGTACCCATTTGGTGCGCACGCCGCTGCATATCTCAAAGCCTTATCAAATATCTTAGTTGTAAAATAGTTGCTATTGAGCTGAATATTGAGCCTACAGAAAACTGAGACCCTCCTCTCTCTCTTCGACAGGGACAAGGGGACAAAGCTTCCAAAGCTGTGTTTTTCCCGCAATTGCATTTTTAAATGTTATATGATCAGAACACATTTATCTCGCATGGGGGGAGAGGAGAGTGGCTCGGTCATTACAGCAGCAGGCCCCACGAAACAGGCACATGGGCAGGGCACACACTTTCATTACAGAAATCATGAGGATAATGCTTTACTGTTTGACCAAATCATGGTTTTAGCTGCCACGAAAATAGGACGTTTTGAGTGAGGTGACAATGTAGAATGTGCTCTTTCTACGTTTATAGGCACCCTTTCCGTTTTTTACGATCCTTGATCTTGGCTGTCTAACTGATGACAGAGTCGGAGCAGGTCTCTTTGCTGATGCCGCGTTTGACTTTGAATATGAGTTGGCATGACCTCGGCCTAGCCTATCAGAAAACCGGGCCAGCCCTTCTTGATCAGCCAAAGGCTCATTATAGATTAGTACAAAAGAGAAATTGCACAAAAATCTTAAACCGAGCCATGTCACCTTTTTCATTGTTTTATTTTTATATAAAAAAACATACTTTTTTGTACGTCAATTTCAACTAGCCCACCAACTAACAAATGGTTCAGCCCATCTGACATTTGCCAGAATTGCCAGATGGCCAATCCGCCCCTGTGTGTGTGTTTGTGTATATGTGTGTATGTGTATTGAAGTTCAGTGGGAGACGTCTCACCTCACACTGTGTCTGTCAGCCTGATGCCATCTGTTCACCCTGCTCTCTTCACACAGGAAATCACACACACACACAACTAAAGTACACACACAGACATACACCCTCTAGAACTGTAGGTAATCCTCCATCTACCCAGAATCCTTGGCTCCAAGGGGTCAGCCAAAGGTTCTGGTGTGTGTTTGTGAGTGTGTGTTTGCATGCATGTTTGTGACTGGTATTCCATCTGTAGTTGGGTAGAGTAGGTACTCTATGGACTCAGTAAAGACTTCAGGCATCACATCAATTTCATTTGGTTAGACTCAACTTCTCATTCCTCAAGTCTATAGCTAAACCTCAACCCACGTAAAACCTTTTGTTGAACCCAAACCCTGAGAACTGTGCTGTAAATGTACTCTTAGATGATCGCTGTGTATTTTATTTTCCTTTTCTAAAAGACATCAACTCAAAACCTGCTCACCTCAATCATTCACTAGCTTCAAATCAAGCCTATTCTGAAAGTCTCATAACCTTATTATCACAACTTACTGATGAAATATGTTTTGATGGACCAATCTGCCAAGCACAGGTGTGTGTGTGTCTTACGTGTGTGTGTGTGTGTGTGTGTGTGTGTGTGTACGTACGCATTTTGATTTGTTAGTTTCCTGAAGGTTTCTGGAGAGTTGAATCGATGCTGCTGTCAGCGTGACTCAGTATGTATTAGAGAGAAGGTTGAGAGAGAGCGAGAGCGAGAGAGAATGAGAGCGAGAGCAAGAGAGAGAGAGAGAGAGGGGCCCTAACAGGAGATTTCTAAAATAATTTATCCTCTTGTCGTGGTGGTTAGCCCCAGACAGCCTGTCAGTCTGGTCACTATAATCTCCACACAGAACAAAGTTAATAATCATTGTATTCAATGGAGCATGAGGACTGCATATGACTGAGAGTACCTCTTCCTCTTCCTTTTCCTCTTCCTCTTCCTCTTCCTCTTCCTCTTCCTCTTCCTCTTCCTCTTCCTCTCCTGCCCAGATACATAAATATACAATACAGTATATCTACATCACTTGCGTTAACTACTTGATGCTGTTTGGATGTACAGGAGTGAGAAATCATGAACGGTATTGATGGCTTGATCTCTCTCTCATACACACACACACGCACACACACACACACACACACACACACACACACACACACACACACACACACACACACACACACACACACACACACACACACACACACAAACACACACACACTCTGTGGCATTGCCTGGACTGCATTTGAACAGCAGATCTGTCAGTAAGTGACAGGTTGACAGCCAAGCTCCCAGCACTTTGTCCACTGTCATCACATCAAACCTGCTGGGGCCACGGCAACCCCTCTCTACTCTGTCTCCTGGTGTGTGTGTGTGTGTGTGTGTGTCCGTGCATTGTTATCACTATTATCCCAAAAGTTTGTGAGTTGGTTAATCAACTGACCAATCAGAGTACAGCATTCAGTACATCCTAGTTAATCCAGTTCAATGTAATTTCCTGCTAACCTTACTAGCATGTCAAACAACACACACGCACGTGACAATACATCACACACTCACACACCAAAACGCACACACACACGTGTCAATACATCACACCATCATTACCGTGGCCATAATTAATGACGTTAAGAGACTATGAGACAAAACACACACAGGGAAGATCTCTACCCAGTCTCTCCCAGTCAGCAGCTTACTGACACAAAGAACAGTCACATCACAGTGAGCAGTTTAACCAGGCCAGATAATGGGCCCAAATTAAATTTGAGTTTCCCTCTTAAAGACTAGAGTCTGGACAGTGTGACAATACACAGCGAGAGGGAGAGTAGAAGGATCGTAGAGTTAGGCCTGTAACAGGATTGGAAAGCATACACATGCACCGTATGATGTCCCTGATCCATTCTATCATTCTATAGTTTTACAATGATACAATTCCATAATTCTATAGTTATAATTCTACAATCCTGCAATTCTTTAATTGTAGAGTTCTATAATCCTGGTGTAAAGGTTCTGATGGGAGTATTGTTTCTCTGTCACAGACACAGGAAGGGCCAGGGTTGTATTATCCCAACACAACCAATCACACAAGAGCTTACTGAAAGCTCCTACGTGCAGACTGAATGGAGGCGGGGAGAGAGGGTGAAATTGAAATTGTCTTTTTCCAAGAAGCTAAGTCGGAATCCATGGCTGGTTCAGCAGACGGTTAATTTTCTCCACTCTAACTTAGGGAGTGTGTGGGGCTTTTCTGGGGTTGATAAGTTGAGAGCTGAGAACTGGTAATAACCTGGGCGAACGCAAACAAGAAGCAGAGCAGGAGTAAGACAAAAGAGACATTAGCTCCATCTGAAACCTCCCACAAAGACATAAGACCACATTCTCACATTCCTTCACACACATTGAGGGAGAGTCATTTTGACATATTGTCTGAGTATTACACCAAATTCTCCCCAAGTCTACTGATATTCTCAAGGTCAGGAGAGGTCCAAAACTACCAGAGGGCATTGTCACACACACACACACACACGACACACATGACACATATGATCCCAGCATAGAAAAACAGTGACATCTTGACAAAATATGTTACCAAAAACAACTGCAAAAATAAACATTCAGATACACCCTCAGCACGGTTCAATGTGAGTTTTGGAATACTGAAGATTGAGCACATTACCTACACTTGTTAAAATCTGCACAAAGATCTTCATGGAAGTTGTGAAATGAAAGGTTTTGAAAATAAATGCTGGTATTGTGAAGCTAGCAACACTGGTGAGAGGACACTGTAGCACATGGCCAATATGGCTGCCCTGTCATTACTAGCTAAGCGCAGTCCTGCTAATTGCAAATTCGCTCCTGATTCTCATTAATAAATAATTTATGCACACAAGTGTCAGCTGTGTAAAGCATTACATGGCTTGGCCTGTCGTTAATGGAGCTGCTAATTCATTGGCTGAGACAGGAGGAGGGGAGAGGAGGGAAGGGGAGAGACAAAGCAGCTGACGCTGATACAGTTGTATACTGTTTAGAATTAGAATAATTTAATTCCAAAATGTGCTACGTAAGCATTAACCATTAGCATAGATTTGTTCATTTGAAATTCATCATATAAGATCCAAACAACTTTGAGTGTATACAGTGGCTTGCGAAAGTATTCACCACCCTTGGCATTTTTCCTATTTTGTTGCCTTATATTCTGGAATTAAAATTGATTTTTTGGGGGTTTGTATCATTTGATTTACACAACATGCCTACCACTTTGAAGATGCAAAATATTTTTTATTGTGAAACAAACAAGAAATAAGACAAAAAAACAGAAAACTTGAGCGTGCATAACTATTCACCCCCCCCAAGTCAATACTTTGTAGAGCCACCTTTTGCAGCAATTACAGCTGTAAGTCTCTTGGGGTATGTCTCTATAAGCTTGGCACATCTAGCCACTGGGATTTCTGCCCATTGTTCAAGGCAAAACTGCTCCAGCTCCTTCAAGTTGGAGGGGTTCCGCTGGTGTACAGCAATCTTTAAGTCATACCACAGATTCTCAATTGGATTGAGGTCTGGGCTTTGACTAGGCCATTCCAAGACATTTAAATGTTTCCCCTTCAACCACTTGAGTGTTGCTTTAGCAGTATGCTTAGGGTCATTGTCCTGCTGGAAGGTGAACCTCCGTCCCAGTCTCAAATCTCTGGAAGACTGAAACAGGTTTCCCTCAAGAATTTCCCTGTATTTAGCCCATCCATCATTCCTTCAATTGTGACCAGTTTCCCGGTGCCTGCACACATCCCCACAGCATGATGCTGCCACCACCATGCTTCACTGTGGGGATGGTGTTCTCGGGGTGATGAGAGGGGTTGGGTTTGCGGCAGACATAGTCTCATTTGACCAGAGTACCTTCTTCCATATGTTTGGGGAGTCTCCCACATGCCTTTTGGCGAACACCAAACGTGTTTGCTTATTTTTTTCTTTAAGCAATGGCTTTTTCTGGCCACTCTTCCGTAAAGCCCAGCTCTGTGGAGTGTATGGCTTAAAGTGGTCCTATGGACAGATACTCCAATCTCCGCTGTGTAGCTTTGCAGCTCCTTCAGGGTTATCTTTGGTCTCTTTGTTGCCTCTCTGATTAAAGCCATCCTTGCCTGGTCCGTGAGTTTTGGTGGGTGGCCCTCTCTTGGCAGGTTTGTTGTGGTGCCATATTCTTTCAAATAATGGATTAAATGGTGCTCCAGGGGATGTTCAAAGTGTCGTATATTTTTTTATAACCCAACCCTGATCTGTACTTCTCCACAACTCTGTCCCTGATCTGTTTGGAGAGCTCCTTGTTCTTTATGATGCCGCTTGCTTGGTGGTGCCCCTTGCTTAGTGGTGTTGCAGACTCTGGGTGTCATGCCCTGACCTTAGATATCCCTTTTATTCTCTATTTGGTTAGGTCAGGGTGTGATTTGGGTGGGCATTCTAGTTTTTCTATTTCTTTGTTGGCCGGGTATGGTTCCCAATCAGAGGCAGCTGTCTATCGTTGTCTCTGATTGGGGATCATACTTAGGCAGCCTTTTTCCCACCTTAGTTTGTGGGATCTTGTTTTTGTATGGTTGCTTTGTAGCCTGCAGAACTTTACGTTCGTGTGTATTTTGTTGTTTTGTCTGTGTTTCATTTAATCAATTAATATGTTCGCCTACCACGCTGCACCTTGGTCCGAGCCTTCAATCAACGAACGTGACAGAAGATCCCACCTCAAACGGACCAAGCAGCGTGGCCAGGAGGAGCAGACGTTTTGGACATGGGAGGATCAATGGCGACTCCGAAGTTCACGACCACGACAGAAGCCCGAGAGGCAGCGGCAAAACATTTTTTTGGGGGGCACATAGGGTGGTTGGCAGAGCCAGGTTTCAGACCAGAGCCAACTCCCCGCACTCGCTTTGGGGAGCGTGCGACCATTCAGGCACCATGTTATGCGGTGATGCGCACTGTGTCTCCAGTGCGTCTTCATAGCCCAGTGCATCCGGTGCCAGCGCCCCGCACTTGCGAAGCCTTCGATGATGATCCATGGCACGAAGCCTCCAGTGATCATCCATGGCATGAAGCCTCCAGTGATGATCCATGGCACGAAGCCTCCAGTGATGATCCATGGCACGAAGCCTCCAGTGATGATCCATGTCACGAAGCCTCCAGTGATGATCCATGGCACGAAGCCTCCAGTGATGATCCATGGCCCGAAGTCTCCGGTGATGATCCATGGCCCGAAGCCTCCAGTGATGATCCATGGCACGAAGCCTCCAGTGATGATCCATGGCACGAAGCCTCCAGTGATGATCCATGGCACGAAGCCTTCAGTGATGATCCATGTCCCAAAGACTCCAGTGATGGTCCATGGCCCGGAGCCTCCAGCAACGGTCTGCAGTCCAGAGTCTCCAGCGACGGTCGGCAGTTCAGAGCCTCCGGTGACGATCTATGGTCCGGAGTGTCCGGCGATGATCCACGGTCCGGTTCCTCCGGTGACGATCCACGGTCCGGAGCTTCCGGCGACAATCCCCGCACCAGAGTCGCCACCGAAGATGGTCCGCACCTTTGGGGGGGGGGGGGTACTGCCCTGACCTTAGATATCCCTTTTATTCTCTATTTGGTTAGGTCAGGGTGTGATTTGGGGGGGCATTCTAGTTTTTCTATTTCTTTGTTGGACGGGTATGGTTCCCAATCAGAGGCAGCTGTCTATCGTTGTCTCTGATTGGGGATCATACCTAGGCAGCCTTTTTCCCACCTTAGTTTGTGGGATCTTGTTTTTGTATGGTTGCTTTGTAGCCTGCAGAACTTTACGTTTGTGTGTATTTTGTTGTTTTGTCTGTGTTTCATTTAATCAATTAATATGTTCGCCTACCACGCTGCACCTTGGTCCGAGCCTTCAATCAACGAACGTGACACTGGGGCCTTTCAGAACAGGTGTATTTATACTGAGATCATGTGACAGATCATGTGACACTTAGATTGCACACAGGTGGACTTTATTTAACTAATTATGTGACTTCTGAAGGTAATTGGTTGCACCAGATCTTATTTAGGGGCTTCATAGCAAAGGGGGTGAATACATATGCACGCACCACTTTTCCGTTATTTATTTTTTAGAATTTTTTGAAATAAGTTATTTTTTTCATTTCACTTCACCAATTTCGACTATTTTGTGTATGTCAATTACATGAAATCCAAATAAAAATCCATCTAAATTACAGGTTGTAATGCAATAAAATAGGAAAAACACCAAGGGGGATGAATACTTTTGCAAGGTACTGTATGTTTGCATCTAATCAGGATGTAATCAAATCAATTATATTCAGATTCTTCTGTTCTCTCTCATAGCAACTGAAGCCTTAAGTTTGGTCTTCATGTATCCAGACTGTACTTTCACTAATGTTTATCTACACATTAATGTGTTGAGTGTGATTTAACTGTAGTCTCCTATCCTAAACTGTCTTTATCTGAACTACCCCTAGCTCCTACTCCTCACAGAGAGAGTACATAAATCTGAGCCAACACAAAGGTTGTGACCTGGCTCACTGTTAGAGCAATACTCACACACACCATACACATCAGCCCTGCATACCAGCACTACACACTTTATGCTTCTCACTGCGTCTTTCGGTGTTCTGTGAAGCAGAGACTATCTTTTTTTACTGGAATTCTACTGTGTTCTAATTCACTAGGTGAAGTCCTCTCGCTCTGCTGTGGCCCTCAGTGACACATCTGTCTCTCTCACACACAAAAGCACACATGCACACAAATACAAGCGTGCAGACACACACACACATCCAAACACGGCGCTAGGATTTTTAGATAACCATAATCATAATCTACGCAATCCAATTCGAAGCCTATTTACTGGAAGTGTAGCTATTCAGAATTAAAATGTGCCCATCAGCCCAGAGTATCATGAATGGGTATTTATCAGGATTAAAGGATTGCAAGGCCCATCTGAACATATAAACCAATCCTCTCTCAATCACACACACATACACACGCACACACACACATGCACGTGCACATGCACATGCTCATCCGCATGCACACAATCAAAATATTTTGGCATACCGCCCCCCATCAAAACACACTCACAAACACACTTTTCCACCCCTTGCCTGCCAGTCTTCACTGAGGGTAGGTGGCAGGGGATGGTGGGTAGGAGGGTAGTAATTACCATGCAGCAGTACCAGAAGTGACATGTTTGAGGAACAGATAAAGAGAGCTAAATTACCTGGTAATGGTGATATTTCCACCTCCTTAGAGAAACCCATTTATTCTACCGCTCAGCAAATCAAGGCCCTGTCACTGGCCACTCATCCCCTGGCCAGAGGGGCTGCCTACACACACACATGCACATACACACAAACACACACACACACCCCCCACACACACACACACACACTGCATAAGTGGACAATGGAATGCAGATGAATGCTCTCGGTACATTCTAGCTCCTTGTGTCGTGTGTGTGTGCTTGTGTGTGTGTGTGTGTCGTGTGTGTGTGTGCAGCCTGCTCTCTCCGTGTCTAAATCAGCCGTAATGGGGGCAGGACCTCAGCAGCACTAAAGAGAGAGAGCTGACACATGCAGGACAAACCTGGCATTTCTTCCCTGAGAAAAGAGGCTATATTGCACATCTGTCACTGCTGTGTAGACAATTACTCACATACAGAGAAGACAGGGAAAAACAAAGAGGGAAGAGAGTGAGAGAGAGAGAGCGAGAGAGAGAAAGACAGAGAAAGACAGAGAGACAGAGAAAGACAGAAAGAGAGAGAGAGAGAGAGAGAGAGAGAGAGAAGGGGGGGGGCACTGCTGGAACGTGGTAGAACTAGGCCTCTGTCTGTCTGTCTCTCTCTCTCTCCGTCTCCCACCTCTCTCTCTCTCTCTCTCTCTCTCTCTCTCTCTCTCCCCCACCTCTCTCTCTCTCTCTCTCTCTCTCTCTCTCTCTCTCTCTCTCTCTCTCTCTCTCTCTCTCTCTCTCTCTCTCTCTCTCTCTCTCTCTCTCCCTCTCCTCTCTCTCTCTCTCTCTCTCTCTCTCTCTCTCTCTCTCTCTCTCTCTCTCTCTCTCTCTCTCTCTCTCTCTCTCTCTCTCTCTCTCTCTCTCCCTTCATTCTGCTTCTTATTGACTGTTGCTACCTTAATCATGGTGAATGTCCCTGCCAGTGTTTGTGTTAAGTCAGAGAGAGATAATGAGAGATAATCAGGCCATTTACCCCATACCTGCTCTAATGACTACGCTAGGGCACACAGAGGAAGGTGAGAGGAAGGTGGGGCTAGCATTGCTAAGTGGTATTTTCTGGGATTTGTAGTACTGTCATCTCGGACCTATGAATGCCTTGGCTTTTATGGGTAAATGGTTTCTGTTCTTGCTTTTGTACATTGTGTTGTTGTGAGTTGGGTTCGAATCCCGTATCCAATGTGTTCAAATGCTGCAACATCACTGTTCTCCCTGAGATCCAGACGCCTGCTTGTTATCAATGTGGGGAGAGATGTAAAGAAAGAGAGGGAAAGAGAGAAAGATAGACAGAGGGTAAGGAAGGAGAGAGAGAGAGAGAGAGAGAGAGAGAGGGTACAGGAGAGAGAGGGAGAGAGAGAAAGAGGGGAAGGGACAGAGAGATAAATACCGAGGGAGAGAGAGGAAGAGAGAGAGAGGAAGGAGAGTACCACAGAGATAGACTTTCAGCATGGAAGTGGAAATCCAGGCTGCAGATTCATCATGCAACAATATAGGTGTTTCTTAGTGTAAGGTGTGTGTGTGTGCTGTGTGTGTGTTTGTTTGCATATGTGATTCCATGTGTGTGTGTGTGTGTGTGTGTGTGTGTGTGTGGCTATGTATCAGGTGTGTGTGTGTCAGGTGTGTGAGGTGTGTGAGGTGTGTGATGCCAATGAGGCTTGGCTTGGGCTGGGAGCAGCAGGGTTTTTCACGCTCTGATGACCGGGTGCAGATCAGTTATAGTAAATCAGTAAAATAAATGACTTGTTAAAACTTAAACTTCCTTCAGAATGCCAAGTCTCCCCAGGCTACTTCTTATACTTCTACTGATTAGTGTACGCATAGACACACACATTATGATGTGTGTGTGTGTGTGTGTGTGTGTGTGTATGTGTGCATGCGTGTGTATGTGTGATATTAAAGTATTGGGATTTGGTGTCATATCACAAACCCCACCCACCAAGTAGTTGCAATTCATTACTTCAAATTCCATATTAATCCTTATTCATCCTAATCTTTGCAAAATCTCTCTCTCTCTCTCTCTCTCTCTCTCCCCATTTTCTCCCTCTCCCTCCCTCTCCCCCCTCTCTCTCTCTCTCTCTCTCTCTCTCTCTCTCTCTCTCTCTCTCTCTCTCTCTCTCTCTTTCTCTCTCTCCCATTTTCCCCTCCCTACTCCCCTCCCCCTCTCCCCCCCCTCTCTCTCCCTCTCTCTCTCTCTCTCTCTCTCTCTCTCTCTCTCTCTCTCTCTCTCTCTCTCTCTCTCTCTCTCTCTCTCTTTCTCTCTCTCCCATTTTCCCTCCATACTCCCCTCCCTACTCCCCTCCCCCTCTCTCTCCCCTCTCTCTCTCTGAGCAGGTATTTGACTGACTGATGTTGTGTGAGCCATATGGTGTAACTCAGAGAGTAAATCAGTATGGGTGAACTTCTCACAAGACTCAGAGAGGAAAGAGGAACAGAAAGGGATCATCTATATTATACAATTAAAGTCTAAAGCTGTAATTCTCTTTGCCTAATAGGCTAGTAGAACAGTAAGTTATTCTAGGGACACTGGAACACATTTCCTGAACAGCCTGGCAAGGAGTTGGAGTGTAACCCTTTGTGTTTGTGTGTGTGTGTGTGTGTGCGTGCAAGCATCCATGTGTCCGTGTGTGTGTGCAGTGGCAGCATGGTGTTAGTAGACCAGTAAACTGCTCAACACCAAGAGAACAGCAGGTTAAGCTGGTTAGGAGGGGATTGGTGCCAACCATAGAATTAGGAATTAGAACTGGTTGCTAACAAACAGAGGAACCCTTTCTGACCTCCACCTCATACTCACAAACCCTTTACCTTAGACACACACACATCTCACCCTGTTTGATTGATTTACACATGTTTTCGATTGCTAACAAGCATTGTTCAATACTGCGGATACATGTGCAAAACTCTAAATACAGTTATCAAAACAACATGCAACTTGGCAATGCACATCATACATGTCTCAAAAGCTAATCTTTCTACCAAATGAAAGCTAACAGTCTCTCACGACATGCACACTTTGTCATTCATAGTATCATGACCTACACAACTCTAAAAACAGCTACCACTTGTAAATGTGTCAATTTGTCTTTAATATCAATTTTTTTTTGATGAACCAACAGTCATTTTTACAAAATAAGAGTGGCAAACCTGTACAGTTTAGAATGTCCTGCAAGATATGTAAAGAAATAAAGCAGAAAGGCTGCAATATGCTTCAATACAATTTACTGTATTTTTGCAAATTACTGTATTTTGCATTTTGCAGAGTAATTCCAAAATACACAAAAATAAATAATTCCAGCACTGTTAAACAAACAAAAAGTGTATACACACTATGAATATGCATAGCATATTGTCCAAATGTAACAATGCTAGTCAACCCTGTCTGCTGCATTGGGCCACAAGTTCTCATCCACATCACACCGTATGGCCTCTCACGCAATACACCTGGGAAAGAATCTCTTTGCATGCCTGATCCATCCCTGGCAATCTTCTGCAGAGATATCCAGGCATCCTGCATTCAGTGACATTTGATCATGTGGATGGTGGTCATAAACTTTCCACCTCCATGAGGAAAATAATTATTCTATGGGGTTGAGGAAGGGAGAGTAAGGGGGAGGCAAAGTGACACCATCCCGTGATGGGCTGCAAACCACTCTGTGACTGCATGGGAGTGGTGAAATGCCACATTGTCCCATACAATCACCCAGGTTTACATATTTCTTCTGACTTGCCCTCTTTCTTCACCTGGCAAAAGCATTCCATAGAGGTCGCTCTGTGTTGTATGGCCCAATTAGTGGTTTATGTAACAGCAATCCTTCAGAGGATATTGCGGCACACATTGTGATGTTGGCACCCCTCTGGCCCAGGACATTCACTGTTGCTCTTTTCCCAATCACATTCCTTCCACGTCGGCGTGTTTTGGCCATGTTAAAACCAGCCTCATCCACAAAGACGAACATGTGGGGTGTTGGCTTCAAGCTCCATGCACTCTAAAATATTGTAAATCTACAGGGCAACATAATAGTTATTCTATAACAGTAGTTTACATTACAGTATACTGTAACTGAAATCACTGCTGAGTGTGCAGTGCTCTGGTGGGTTTTGTTTACAGTAAAAACAGTACTGTATTACAGGATATAGACATCTTACCTGGACATATTAGTACCGGAGTTCCTTGACACGATCAGAGTTCCTCTCAAAGGGAACAGTGTACACCTGCTTCATGCTGATATGATGCTTTGTCAAGACTCTAGCAGTGGTTGTCGCGCTTACACTTTCAACATTTTGAAATGTATTATTGTCTGCCAACACTCTCTCTTGAATTTCTCTGAGTTTTATGGCACTGTTGCTAATGACCATGTCAACAATTACAGCTTCCTGCTGAGCAGAGAAAATCCTACCTCTCCCCCCTCCATTTGGTAACCGTTGGGTCCTTAAACAGAAATAAAATTACACACAAGTGGTTTGGAGAGCTTTTGCTTGATTTACTACTCTACAGTAATATTCAGTACAGTTAGATGCCCATGCAGAATGCATATCTTACCTGTTAGTTTGCTGGAAGATTCTTATAATAGATGGCACAGTTGAGCATTGCAAATTTGGCTGCACTCTGAGACCAGCATCTCTCATTGATAGACCATGATTGACAACATGATCAATGATTGTAGCCCTTATCTCATCTGACACTACAACTCTGGGTCTTCCCCTCAGTCGTCTTCCATGACAGATACGTAATCCTCTGCCTCTCCCGGCAACTCTTCCACCTCTGTAAGCCACTACACGATCTCTGGATGGGTCCATGTTTATGTAAAATATATTCCAAAGATGTCCCCTTTTGTAGAGATGGTAATGACATAAAAATGGAATACACCTGGGTAGGTCTTCAGTTACGTAATGTAGAATGAAAATCAGCTGTGAATAATTAAGAGTTATTATTTCTATTTTGCTTTTACTGTAGCAATGTAAAAAATTGCAGTCTAATTCAATTTTCAGTAGCTTTTGAACTTGAGTTCAACAGTTTTGATAAGGGTATCTTAACATTTGCAAAATGGTCTGTAGATACATAGTGTTTTGTTGGTAAATGTGTTTTTGTGAGACAAGTATTTATGTAATTTGAAAGATGCTGTCATTGAATGTATTTTGTGTCAAAGCAATGACAAATGATCAACAGGTTTCCACATAGTGTTGTTGTATTTAGAGTTTTACACATGTATCCGCAGTATTGAACAATGCTTGTTAGCAATGAAAAAAACTGTATTTTATTTGCCAAATTCAAAACACAATACAATTACAAATGTGGATACAATGCATTAAAAAAAACATTGTTGAGGATAACACAATACTTTTTTTTTGTATTTCCATTGTGATCCTCTTCAAACATTAAACATGTTACACATTCCCAGCTAAAGGCTGAATTGCTGTAAACATCACATGGTCAATATAATTCAACAACTGTGTAAAGACCAAAACATTACACATCCTACAGATGACATGGTTGCTCTCCTTGGGAATAGCTTGCAGAACTAGATACACAGATCATGACACACCTCACCCATTTACCTCTTCACCTAACCCACGCACACAAACACACATGCAGCCTCTCTCCACCCCATCTCTTCTCTTCCTCTCTCCACCCCATCTCTTCTCTTCATCTCTCCACCCCTTCTCTTCTCTTCCTCTCTCCACCCCATCTCTTCTCTTCCTCTCTCCACCCCATCTCTTCTCTTCCTCTCTCCACCCCATCTCTTCTCTTCATCTCTCCACCCCATCTCTTCTCTTCCTCTCTCCACCCCATCTCTTCTCTTCCTCTCTCCACCCCATCTCTTCTCTTCATCTCTCCACCCCATCTCTTCTCTTCCTCTCTCCACCCCATCTCTTCTCTTCCTCTCTCCACCCCATCTCTTCTCTTCTCTTCATCTCTCCACCCCATCTCTTCTCTTCCTCTCTCCACCCCATCTCTTATCTTCCTCTCTCCACCCCATCTCTTCTCTTCCTCTCTCCACCCCATCTCTTCTCTTCCTCTTTCCTCATCATGTCTTCTCTGCCTCTCCCTCCATCCACTCATAACTTCATCCATCTGCTGCTTCAACCACTGTTCTCTCCATCTCCTCTCTTTTGTTCACCCCTTACCCCTCTGTCCCTCAGCCTCAGAGTAGTTTCGCCCCTGCCACTCTGTGTCTGTTTGTATTGACTTCATGTCCCAGCCCATGTCTCCCAGTGTTCTCCACATGTAGTATAAGTACCTCTGCTCTTCTCCTTGACCGAGCCTGTCTGAACCAAACTTTACAGCATCCTGCTGTGACTTTGTTCAAGGAGTATGTTTGGTCACATCGTGTGTCAGAAAAGAGGCTTGCTCTCTTTGTGTTTTCCAGTACACATCCCCTGTCTGTGGGGGAGGGGAGGGATGAGGGGGGTCAGACAACTCTTTACCCTCCCAGTTGTTGGCCAGTTAAACCGTTCCACAGGTGAAGCAGAGGGCCAGCCTGCCTTCCTGCCTGCCTGTCTTCTTCAGGCTTGGGGGCCGAAGGCGGGCAGAGGATTGTCCTTGTCTGGGCACGTCTCTGAGGCCACGGTCGGGCACAGCCCCTCTCCTCCTCCCTGGTTCCCTCTCTCCTTTCCTCCACCTCTTTTCCTCCTCTCCGCTTTTCTGTCTCACCTGGGCGTCCGAGCACCTCCGGCCAGAGGGGATTAAGGTGAGGGAATCTCTAACACACACAAACACACATGCACGTAGGAATGCATACACATACACATAGGAATTCACACACACACACACACACACACCTCCTGCTTTCTCACACCAGGCCCTCTAATCACAAGGTGTAAAGGGAACCCGTCGACTTTGGACCACGCGCATTACATTTAATACGGCCCCCACACGGAACCAATTCACAACCCACACACACTCTCACACTCCATATGCCAGATGGGAGACACACGCACTGTCATACTCTGTATGCTGGGATGGGGAGACACCAGGCAGAGAGCGAGAGAAGGGGAGAGAGAGATCTTTTCTTTTACACTTTCTCGTGTAATATCAACTCAAGAGACTCTACAACAATGTTCTTATTTATTACAATTCTAGTGCAATGAGGTAATCTACATATCTGGATTGTTCACAGCAATGATTTGATGTGACCATAGAATATTGGTGTGATTGCGTGCGACACAATAATAATATTTTAAAATCCACTGAAATATCATGCAACTTATTCTAGCTTAGCTTCAGTCCTCTAAAGATTTGCATTGTTGGCCGTCTAACAACCACGTTACCCTCCAAGATACTACGGCTCTACTTTACCTCTCCATATCACTCTCAACAGAGGTAAACAAACAGTCCAGGCGGATTTAGACGTTCACAACAAGACACGTTTCTGCCGCGACAACACAAAAGTCATGTTCCAATTGAAACTGAAGAGGTTTTCAGCCAAGGCACAGTCGGTATAATTATTTCAAACATGGGAAAGCAAATCACTTTAGGACGTGGATTTACATCTCATTAAGGCCATACAAAGACAGGATTACCCAAACAGACAGGGAACCTACTCCTCATCTCCTACGGATGAACGGAACCAGATACATGTGCTCGGTTGTGAGAGACAAAGGCGTTGTGGCAAAAATATAAAAGCAACTATCAATCATATTTGTTAAATGTAGCTTATATATATGAGAATATATAAATCAGTGTAATAATGGATAATAATGAAATAGAATAGCCATGTTTTGGACAGGTTGCTAACGTTGCTAATGTTAGCATGCTCACACTCAATATTATGCAATGATGTATATAAACCCTGGATTGCGGATGCTATGTATTGGCCAATGAGAGGCTTTGAAGCCACCGGTCGGCCATATTGGCACTCCCCAGAAGAAGCAGTCTTCCATAGGAATTCTACAGTATTTGAATGTTTCAAGGACCAAATTACATGTATTTAACACTTTTTTCTGTTGTATTGTGAACAGTAACATTATAACTTTCAAAAATATATCATTTAAGGATTTTTTTTAAATGTATTTTATTTTAATTTGTGTATGTTTAGCTCGCATTCTATAATTTTAAAGTATGCACTAAGGTTTCTGTAATAGAATAAATGTGGCAAAAACCAATGTAGATTAATAAATGCATTTCTGTAGCTTCCAAAATCTTTTTTACAACGTTGGGGGAGTGCTAAGATGGAAGCACCCCGTGTCAGTCATCTAGTGTATATACTACCAGTCAAAAGTTTGGACACACCTACTCATTCAAGGGTTTTTCTTTATTTTTACTATTTTCTACATTGTAGAGTAATAGTGAAGACATCAAAACTATGAAATAACAAATACGGAATCATGTAGTAACCAAAAAAGTGTTAAACAAATCCTCGTCCCCTGCCTCAGGTGGACCAGCCGCTACCCTCGGGCAGGTGGGTTTTCAAAATACTTTCAATATTATTCATTTCCATGCCCATGCTATGCCTGGAAATGCCCTTTTCCTGAACAAAGGATCCCAATTTCTAACTCTCTAAAAAAGTGTAACGATATTAACTGAACAATTATCTTATGTAGTTTCTTGCAATAGCCCTCTGCGACTTTAAATAATATTTCTCTCAAAACTGTGATTCCTAAAAGATGTGTCCGGAGATTTGGTATTTTATTTTGTATTATTTTTATTTCACCTTTATTTAACCAGGTAAGACAGTTGAGAACAAGTTCTCATTTACAACTGCGACCTGGCCAAGATAAAGCAAAGCAGTGCGATAAAAACAACACAGAGTTACATATGGGATAAACAAAAACGTACAGTCAATAACACAATAGAAAAATAGAAAATCTATATACAGTGTGTGCAAATGTAGTAAGTTATGGAGGTAAGGCAATAAATAGGCCGTAGTGCAAAATAATTACAATTTAGTATTAACACTGGAGTGATAGATGTGCAGAAGATGATGTGCAAATAGAGATACTGGGGTGCAAATTAGCAAAATAAATAACAATATGGGGATGAGGTAGTTGGGTGGGCTAATTACAGATGGGCTGTGTACAGCTGAAGTGATCGGTAAGCTGCTCTGACAACTGATGCTTAAAGTTAGTGAGGAAGATAAGAGTCTCCAGCTTCAGAGATTTTTGCAGTTCGTTCCAGTCATTGGCAGCAGAGAACTGGAAGGAATGGTGGCCAAAGGAGGTGTTGGCTTTGGGGATGACCAGTGAGATATACCTGCTGGAGCGCATACTACGGGTGGGTGTTGCTATGGTGACCAATGAGCTAAGATAAGGTGGGGATTTGCCTAGCAGTGATTTATAGATGGCCTGGAGCCAGTGGGTTTGGCGAGAGGTGAATCTGCAAGTAAACTCTGTCAGTTGTCTAAAATCCTAAATTAATCAGGAATGAGCAGGGTCAGCTATACCATAAGGACCCCTTATTGTATGTAATGCAACAAGACCACTCCTGGTCTGTGAAGTTCTCTACTTTTGATAGATCTAAACAAACAGTTTTGGAATCAACATGGTCACAACCATAAACTGTCAACTCCATCTGCTTGATAGATTACGATAGAATATGAGATTAGCTATAAAACGGCATATTTTTCTCTCTGCCCCATTTATATTTTATTTTATTTACTGTATTTATTAATATTTTTAGGAGTTTGGGGGCCTTCCCCAGGAAGCTGTGCTATGCCACTGGTTGCCATTTGTTTTGTTTCCCTTGTATACTTAGCCATCTTTGAGTGTGTGTGTTCATGTGAGTGTTTGTGTGTGTGCATGAGTGCGTGCATGTGTGTGTGTGTGTGTGTGTGTGTGTGTTTGTGTGCAACAGCGTCTCTACTTCCTCAGGTGGCTGGAGAAATGTGGCATGCCCCCCCGGGTCCTCTCCAAATTCTACTGCAGCACCATCGAGGGTGTCCTGACTACTGAACTCTTGAACCGGGACTGACTGCCGGCACAACATTCTCTTGCACTGACTACTTGCACCTTACCACACATGCACACACGCTCACACATAGACTCAAACACACACAAACACACTCCCGCACAAACACACACACACATGCTCTACACACTCCATGACTGCTACTACTGGACTCATATTATACTACAATGTCCATAATCTATTGCACATGTGTAAATACCTTTAATCATTTGAGTGCCTTGTATTATATTTCTGCTACATTTCTGTTTTTATTCATTGTGCTTTTATTTTTTTGTACTCTTTTATTCACTTAATTAATTTTTGCACGGAACTTGATAGACCCATGACTGCATGGAATTCTCTTCCCCGTCATGTAACTCAAGCGAGCACATGCATACGCACACACTCTAGTACACGCACTCTACCCACAAACACATTGTAATATCGTAGTATTGTACATTTAACGTTGTAAATTTGTAATAATAGAGTAATCATGTAATAAAGTGTTGTATTATGTATTGTTTTATTTTTTATGTAGGCTGTTGTTTTGTTGTATTGTAATTGTTTTAATCCTGTTTGGACTCCAGGAAGAGTAGCTGCTGCATTGGCAGTAATTGTGAACCTAATAAATACTAAATACAATGTTATTGCATTGTCGAGAGGTGAATCTGTAAGTAAGCATTTTGATGCACTGTGTACACCACATACAGTGTATCATGTGTATACTGTATGACTAATAAACAAACTTGATTTGACAACTTGTGTGTGTGTGTGGTGTGTGTGTGTGTGTGTGGTGTGGTGTGTGTGTGTGTGTGTGTGTGTGTGTGTGTGTGTGTGTGTGTGTGTGTGTGTGTGTGTGTGTGTGTGTGTGTGTGTGTGTGTGTGCGTGTGTGTGTGTGTGTGTGTGTGTGTGTGTGTGTGTGTGTGTGTGTGTGTGTGTGTGTGTGTGTGTGTGTGTGTGTGTGTGTGTGTGTGTGTGTGTGTGTGTGATGGAAGCAGTGAAGTGTCCTCAGATGAGTCTCCTGTGCCTCTGGCAGCTAAAAAGGTGTGGAGGCAGTGTCTAATTAGGTTAACTGAAGGAGGCTGTGGGAAAACAGTAACTATGACAAGGACATACAATGGAAATACATGTGACTGTAATTATAGCGTAGTAAATACATTAAAACAAGATAAAAAAGCAAAGGAAATCTACTGAACCAGTGTATCTTAATATTACACTATAAAGTAGCCTGCAAAATAACATTTCAGCTTGGTGTAGCAAGAGCCAAAATGTTTCATAAAATGTTTGCCAATGTTTTGGTTCATGGATCACAGGCCATTAGGTTAGAAAGGTTAAAAATGCATTGTACTAAGCTGTCAAAAGCAAGACCTTTCCCATTTTCACACAATGATGTTAAGGCCAGGCTCAGCCAAAACTGAAAATAGACATGAATACCATGAATATGTCTCACTAGCTGATATTAGAGCTGAGAGAGGGAGGGATGAGAGAGGGAGAGAGAGAAGAGAGTGAGAGAGTGAGTGAATGAAAGAAATGCAGAAAGAGAGGGAGAGAGAGAGATGGAGAGTGTGAGAAAGAAAGAGAGAAAGAGAGAGAGAGAGAGAGAGAGAGAGAGAGAGAGAGAGAGAGAGAGAGAGAGAGAGAGAGAGAGAAGAGAGATGAGAGAGAGAGAGGAGAGAGAGAGGAGAGGGAGATGAAAGAAAGAAAGAAAGAAAGAAAGAAAGAAAGAAAGAAAGAAAGAAAGAAAGAAAGAAAGAAGAAAGAAGAAAGAAAGAAAGAAAGAAAGAAAGAAAGAAAGAAAGAAAGAAAGAAAGAAAAGAAAGAAAGAAAGAAAGAAAGAAAGAAAGAGACAGAGGGAGGAAGTTAATTTGGAGATTGTGGGCAATAATACGACCAGTCACCCACGACACACAGCGGCCGCGCACCCTGCCTGATGCACGGCATTGTGGGTAGGGAAGGACAGAACAGAGATAGGATTTGAAAGGCGTTCCGCTTGGGTACCCTGCTGATTTGCATTCAGCGATGGAGACGCAAGGACACACATGCATACACACATGGCTTCAGGGGGACTGGATGCGGTCAACACTCCTAATTAAGACAATCCTCTATTCCAAAATACCTGAGAGAGAGAGAGGCAGAAAGAGAGCGAGAGAGAGAGAGAGAGAGAGAGAGAGAGAGAGAGAGAGAGAGAGAGAGAGAGGAGAGATACAGTACATGGAACAGGCTGGCCCACTAAAACCTGGCTCTCCACATTACTTTTTGGGGATGTTATTTTTCGCTTTACGATTCCGATAATTATGATATTAGAAAGGAGAAAGCGATAAGTTCCTGATGCAATTGTTCCCCCGTCTCCCTTTTATTGCAGAGCATCAGAGAGAGAGAGGGACTTGTCAATTAGTAATTTTCCTTTCTTTTACAGCAGCATAAATTTAACGGGGAAATATGCGGGGAGAAATCCTTTTAGCGGGTGATTTATGGCCGTCTGATGGTAGAATCATAGATCACTGAGGCCACGGCAGACACTGATGGGCCGGATGAGGGCCACTAATGCCCACAGAACAAAATGTAACCATCTGTGGAGGCCCTCAACCATGCAATAGGCCTGATAGAAACTCCCAAACTGTCTGCCTGTCACTGCTGACGACTGGGAGAGTGGGGAGGGGGAGGGAGGGAGGACGAGAGAGAGAGGGGGGTGACTGTGGAGGGAGGTTATAAATTTACCTGTTGTGAAAGGAGGGAGAGAGAGAGAGGGAAGCCTAGGTGTATACTTGACTGCTTTGTCGTTCGCTCGCTCGCAGAGGGGACCCTAAATGTCAAGCTAAAAAATACATTAATAAAAGTGGTAAACAAATAAATAAATAAATAATAAAAAAAATAACAAAGTGATGAGTGAGCGCATACACAAACACACACACACGCACACACACCGGTGGAGCTTTAATCAGGGCTAGGCCAGTGAAGACAGTTACACATAGGTTTCTGTTAAAACAAAACCATATTATCTGACAGCAGCTACAGAGTACAAAATAGATTTTTATTTTAGGATGTGAAATCTCTCCTGAGCCTCGTATTAACACAAGGCCTCATCAGAGGTCACTTAGGAACAGGTGAGCAAAGGTATTATGGGAGGGACTTACAACAGGAAGTGACACGGCAATTAGAGTAACCAATCACAGTCAGAGGTTTGTTCACTGGATTTTGAAGAACTATTCCTTCTTATACAATGGTCAGTCATAGGTCTTAGGTGAAAAGGTGTGACACAGCCAATGCTGTTGAAAGCCTATTCATACACACCCTCACACACACTCTCACACACACGTGAACACTTTAATCACCTTGATGTGTTCCATGGCTGTGGTCCACACACACACACATACTAGCGCTAGTGTCCTCCACACAATAGAAAACCTCAGCACACCTCAATGTATTTATCATAAAACATGAAAACCAAAGCAGCTTGACCTCTTCCTCTCCTCCTTCTCTTCTCTCCCTCCCTCCCTCTGTCCCCCAATGAAAGAGAGTAATTCTGGTTCCATTAAGGAGAATATGCAGTGCTTCACTTTGGGAGAGAGGAGGGCAGGGGTTCACTCGTCTGCATTCAGAGTGAAAGTCTCTCGCTCCACTCGTTTAACAGCCGACCGCCACAATCACCCCTTAGGTAAGGTTAAACACCTGCCCCTATACCTATTTATGAGAGAGGGATGGAGGGAGGGAGTAAGGAAGAGAGGGAGCTAAATAGATTATGTTTCAAATAGCCAGGGTCTAGGCCATGTACATGAGGCTAGTATGATTAAGGAGAAAGAGGTGGAGGGGAGAGGTGGAGGGAGAGGTGGGAGAGGGAAAGGAGGTAGGAAAAGGATTGGAGAGGAGGGAGAGAGAAAGAAAGAAAAGAGTGATGAGAAAGGAGGGAGGGAAAAAAGGAGGGAGAGAGTGGAGGTAGAGGAGTATATAACCTGTGTTGCTGTGTCTCCAGTCTACTGGAAGAGGTCAACAGTGAGTTGAAATCTATCCACCGTCAGAGAAGAAAAAAACACTGCTGGCAACAGTCAAGTCTTTTCTCTCCTCATATTTTCCACTTTGTTAGCCCCACGCTGTGAGCCAGATACATAGCCCACACGGCCTGCCATCACAGGGCTGGTGTAGAAGAGAGAAAAAGACAGCGGAGGAGAGGAGGAGAGGAGGAGAGGAGAGGCAGCCAAGCAGACATAGCCTGGAAGGTTGGCGTGAGACAGAGTGGTGACAGGGACTGGAACAATACATGTCAACAGTGATCAGACTGAGAAAATACAACAGGTACTCTCTCTCTCTCTCGTTTTCTGTGTATCTCCAGCCATCTCTCTCTATCTATACTGGTCCTAGCTATACTTCACTCTCTCTCTCTCGCGCGCGCTTTCTCTCTATCTCTTTCCCTCTCTCTTTCCATCTCTCTCTCTCTTGGTCTCTCTCACGCTCAATTTCTCTCTCTCTCTCTCTCTCTCTCTCTCTCTCTCTCTCTCTCTCTCTCTCTCTCTCTCTCTCTCTCTCTCTCTCCATCTTGCTCTCTCTCTCTATCTCTCTCTCCTTTTGGCCATGTGCTGGTTGCGGGGCAGACCTTAGTGATATCGGCGTGACGACCGACAGGAGCAGATGTGACTCTGGTTGCCGGGCGTTTGGCAGGAGCACTCATTGTCACGGAGACAGCAATGCGGCCGGACAGCACATCAGCTGCGATGGCACACACACACACAGCACACACAAACACACACACACACACCCTTTGACAAGCCCCTGACTGGTGCGATCACGCGCTGCCCAGGCCAAGGACCCCCCACACACACACACACAAACCCTCACCCCCCAGGGGGACTGCAAGTGCACAGCCAGTAAGGAGAGAGGGAGGGAGAGGGGGAAGAGAGGGAGGGAGGGTTGCTAACCAGGCAGTAAAAAGCGATGTCAAACATGCAATGAGATTTTTCATTACTTGAGGTATTTTCTTCTATTTTAATCTTGTGCCAAGTTGTAGACAAATGGCTGTTTTGGGGCTAAACGTATGAACTTGTCCAAGGAGACCCAGATCAGCACACTTAGATGAGCGTGGGTCCACGGGGCACAGAGCTGAAGCCCAGATGGTGGAATTACTTAAGACATCTGTAACATGTACAACCCAGCTCTGCTTAGCAAAACAAACACACTACATGCCAACAGACAGACACGGCTGCTCCCTCTCACACTATTTTCTTCTCTCTCTCTCTCTCTCTCTCTCTCTCTCTCTCTCTCTCTCTCTCTCTCTCTTTCTCTCTCTCTCTCTCTCTCTCTCCTCTCTCTCTCTCTCTCTCTCTCTCTCTCTCTCTCTTCTCTCCTCTCTCTCCTCTCTCTCTCTCTCTCTCTCTCTCTAGAAGATTCTTCATACTACTAGGGCCACATAGTGTAAGATACATTATAAACTGGATGGTTAGAGCCCTGAATGCTAATTGGCTGAGAGCTGTGGTAAATCAGACCGTATACCACGGGTATGACAAAACATTTATTTTTACTGCTCTAATTACGTTGGTAACCAGTTTATAATAGCAATAAGGCACCTCAGGGGTTTGTGGTATATAGCCAATATACCACGGCTAAGGGCTGTGTCCAGGCACTCCGTGTTGCGTCGAGCATAAGAACAGCCCTTAGCCGTTGTATACTGGCTATATACCACATCCCCTCGGGCCTTATTGCTTAAGTATACCAGTATTATAATGTCTGGAGTAGACTGTACACATTTGTATATACTGTACAAGGTATACAACATAGCCTGATATCATTTTTGTATTTTTTGGACAAGCAAAGTAATATTGTGAGTGAGTGTGTGTGCGCATGTGTTTGTCTGCACGTGTGTGCATGTGTGTGTGTGTGCGTGACTTTGCACATGTGTGTGTGTGTGTGTGTAGAACAGTGAAAGTGGCAGTGTGATGTCTGTCAGGCACTGAGGGTCTGTGGCAGCGCTCTGACATTTCCTGCTCTGACACTTGTCTCAGCTCATCTGAGGATGGAGTGGAAGGGTGCCCTGCAGGCACACACAGTACCAGCAACGCTGAGTTTTTTTTTTCTACGTAGTCAGAGGCTTCCAGTACATTAATCTTCATTATGGCCCACAGCGGCACCCTAACCCCTGGAAGACTTCACACACACACACACACACACACACACACACACACACACAAGCACATACTGTACACACACTGTTACCACCCTTTGTCTTTGTCTTATTTTGAAAATAATATGGGTCTTGAAATTTTTTTAGAATTGTTCAATATCACAATTGCACATTACAAATGAATGAATGAATGTTTGTATACACAATATTTTCTGTGAGAGGTCTGCAGAAAGTGTGGCAGTATTAGTCCTTTATAGCTCAGTTGGTAGAGCATTGTGCTTGCAATGCCAGGATAGTGAGTTTGAGTCCTAATACCGCATATATGTGAAATGTATGCAGGCATGACTGTAAGTCATTTTAGATAAAAGTGTCTGCTAAATGACATACACATGTAACTGCCAGAATAATGGAAACACCTGAATAAATATAGGATACAAAGTATATTAAAAGCAGGTGCTTCCACACAGGTGTGGTTCCAAAGTTAATTAAGTAATTAACATCCCATCATGCTTAGGGTCATGTCTAAAAATACTTTTTTATTTTTGGCTACCATGGCTATGTCCCCATACTGGATGACAATGCCTCTATCCACAGGACACAAGTGGTCACTGAATGGGTTGATGAGCATGAAAACGATGTAAACCATATGCAATAGCCGTCTCAGTCACCAGATCTCAACCCAATTGAACACTTATGGGAGACCACCACCATCAACAAAACATTATGGAATTTATTGTGGAAGATTGGTGTCGCATCCCACCAATTGAGTTCCAGACATTTGTAGAATCTATGCCAAGGTGCATTGAAGTTGTTCTGGCTCGTTGTGGCCCAACGCCCTATTAAGACATTATGTTGGTGTTTCCTTTATTTTGGCAGTTACCTGTATATATAGCTATGTCAGTGTGGTTTGATCTTGTAATTGTTGTGTGAGTGGTATTCAGGACACACACTTACACACGTCCTGCTTGGCTGTCCCTGATCATTTCCGCTGGTTATTCTCACCTTTCAGAGAGCCTGTCCACAGCTCTATTTTTAATCCAATCACACAGAGTGAGTGAGTGTGTCTCTCTGACCCCGATCTCTCTCTCTCTCTCTCTTAGTCCGTCTGTCCGTCCGTCCGCCCTTCCCCCCGTCCGTCCGCCAGTCTGTGTCACCATAGTACCCCAGGAGGTCCAATAACACAGTTTTGTTCAGCGAGTAACTTGTTTTTTTGTTCTGTTTCAAGATTATACTTTTGAATAATACTCAAGCTTTCATTTAGCGATATCTCATCTCTGTTTCCATGTTCCAGAGATAGCAAAATGCAAATATCATAGCCTCAGGAATTTTTTTCTCATGAACAACACACTTATATTATATTATGTACTTATAAGGACCAGAAATCATCCAGACTAAGATGAATGAGAGATAGAGGAGAGAGGAGGAAGAAGAGAAGGTGGAGGTGGAAGAAGAGAGAGACAGGTAAGACGGTTCTTACTCTGCCTGCTGGCTGTTTTTAATGAGCACTCTCCACCATTGGTGTGGTGTACATTAGCAGAGAGAGAGAGAGAGAGAGAGAGAGAGAGAGAGAAAATTGGGAGGGACAGTGACATCAACATGACAGCACTTGGCCACATGGTGGCGCTGTGGCAAACATACTTGACATAACCACCAATTTGATATAGAATGATGTAACTTAGATTGCATACTTTAAGTTATGGCTTTTTAATTCCTATGGTGCCCAACTAAGTGGGACTGTTTCTATTGCTAAGACCCCATATTTATGCTTGCACCTATCTTTTTCTTTCTTTCTTATGTCAGTCAATTAATTAATTAATATTAGTATAGAGAAAGAAATACACATGAACATTTTCATTTGGAATCAAAAAACATTTTTTTTATTCCATTTGATAAATGCTTGATATTAAAATTATGAAAAAATGTCATGTTGTTATTTTTTTTTTTTTTTTACTGCTATATGTCACACACCCCAGTCCACTGTGCTGGGAGTTGGATATTAATTGAAAACAATGAAGAATGACTTAAATCTGCATTTGATTTTCTTGGGAACAAGACGTGCCTGCCACCTCCCCTCCTCCTCTCTATTCTTCTGCTCCTCCCGTTCCTTTACCATCTCCTCCCGTTTCTTATCTTCCACTCTCTTCCTCTTTGCCTCCTCCTTCCTCTGCTTCTCCCTCCTCTTCTCACTTAAATATAAAGTGTGGGGAAAGCCTTTCCTCACCTCTATTTCCCTCTCCTCCTCATAGGCCTCCCTTTTCTCTACTCCCACAGCCTTCTCACTTCTTTCCTCTTCCATCTCTTTCTGTCTGACACTGTCTTCAGACATATTTCTGTTGTCTTCTATCAAACTAGCTGCCTCACTTTCGATATTAATATCTATCTCCGTTTCTCTACTCTTCCTCTCCTCCTCTCTCTGTCCCTTCTCTTCTCCCTCACTGACTCTCTCGCTCACACTCAGTATCTCGTCCTTCGTGTCTCCCTCCTCGATTTGCCTGTTTTCTTCCTCTCTGTTAACGTCATTCTGTGTTTTCTCCTCATCTGCTTTCTGTGAAAGAGGAGGGGAAGATAAAAAGAGGACACAACTCATCAGTCATCAAACCACAGATTGAATGTTTGTTTTTCATACTTGAGATGTACGAAACTCATACAGCACTTCCCCTCTCTACAACACACATAAAGACAGGTAAGAGGATCCTATCATTGGTGTCCTGCTCATTGCTATCCCTTAATAACAAAGTAAAGCTGACTTTACATTTACATTTTAGTCATTTAGCAGACGCTCTTATCCAGAGCGACTTACAGTTTTTTTTTTGTGAGTGCATACATTTTTCATACTTTAACCACCCATCTTCAGAGCCTAGGGTCAAGCAGTACGTTTCTACTGTAAATGAGAGGCTTTTGCTCTTACCACAGAGGATTCCTGTCTGCCTTGATCGGCGCTCTGCTTAATACTTGTCTTTACTCCCTGAGTTTCCATTCTCAGTACCTGGTTCTGAGGCCTGCTCTGGACATCCATATTTGGTCCCTGGTTCTGAGGCCTGCTCTGGACTTCCATATTTGTTCCCTGGTTCTGAGGCCTGCTCTGGACATCCATATTTGGTCCCTGGTTCTGAGGCCTGCTCTGGACTTCCATATTTGTTCCCTGGTTCTGAGGCCTGCTCTGGACATCCACATTTGTTCCCTGGTTCTGAGGCCTGCTCTGGACATCCATATTTGGTCCCTGGTTCTGAGGCCTGCTCTGGACTTCCATATTTGGTCCCAGGTTCTCTAGCTTGCTCTGAAATATCCTTAGTGTCTTTCTCTCCTTCCTGATCTGTTCAGCCTCGGACCTGAGAGTTAACACCTTCCTGTTCACAGACATCACTCTGTGGTCAACCTCCTTTCTCTTCTCCACTATCTCCCGCTCCATCCTGCGCACCTCTCTCTCCCTCCTGTCCGCATCCCTTTTTTGCTCTGCCAGATGTGCCCTCTCTCTCATTCTCTCCTCATCCTCCCTTTTCTTTTCCTCCCTCTCCCTGTTTCTCAGGAAGGTTTCTCTTTCTCTTTTCTCTTCATTAGAACGGATACGCTGCATTTCCACAATCATCTGGTATCTTTTCTGTTCCTCCTTCCTCTCATCACGGCTCTGGCTTTTCTCCTTCCCTCTCCCTCCGTCTCCTTGGCAGCAGCGGCACCCCTTTTTCATCTCCTCCACCTCTTTTCCTCTCCTATCGCCCTCGAGTCCCTCAGTCTCCACTGCTGTGGCCTTATTCTCTTCACTCCTCTTGTTCACCCTGATGTTTTCCATACTCCTCTCGCTCTCCCTGATGCCGGGCTTCCTCCTCTCCTCTCTGTCCATCTCTCTCTCCACTGGATCGTTGGCGGGGTCATCCATCTCTCTGAGGTTCTCAATGACTCTCCTCCTCTGAGGAAGGTCCATAAACAGCAGCCTGAACACCTTAGTAATAATAACAAATCAAAACTTTATTAGCAAAGCATTCAAACATTACACTCAAAGAGTTAACCTAAACAAAATCCTGGTTTTAACATGTAACAACAAGATGATAAACACACATTTTAAATACATATGCACTTCTAATGTTCTGGCAAAGAGTTTTTAATTTCAGGAATGAGTTGGCACCTTGAGATAAAGACACTGGTATTACTATTTAGCGTAACTATTAATGAGTAACATGATAACAAAGAAGAGGAATTGTAGCTAAATTGTAAATACCTTGTTCCTCTGAGCCTTCTCCCTCAGTTTCCACTCCTGCTGTATCTCAACGATCCAGCTATCCACCTCCATCTTCAGGTTGCTTAACTTCTTCTCCATCCATCTCCGATCCTCATGGAACTTCTCCTGGAGACGGGAGTCAACAAAGTCCTTCCACGCCTCCTCCTCCTCCTCCTCCTCCTCCTTCTCAGTCAGGAACTTCATCACTCGTTCCTGTGGAGAGAACCAGTGAGAGAGTAAGGAATGGAAGTGGGTAGGAAAATACATCACCAAAATAATGACATGTTCACATTACTTACTGGTTTTGAAGTAACCAATGCAAATCATACAAAAAAGAAGGGAAAGTATTCCACCAGCAGAGCCTCAGTCAGAATACTTATCTTATATTTTGGACATTTAATATACACTTTAAGGAGAGTGTGAGCAAAGCCAAACTGACTGTCAACTCACTTGCAAACCACACTGTTAGATTCTGGTCCAACATTCTGGTTCTACCATCAAAAATCCATGGGAACTATGACAACTGCCCTTATGATGTCACAACCAGGTCAGGATCATAGAATTAGGATTTAGTAATTTGAACAAAAATATAAACGCTACATGCGTTATAGTTCATATAAGGAATTCATTAGCCCCTAAAAATAAATTCATTAGGCCCCAATCTATGGATTTCACATGACTGGGCGCAGCGATGGGTGGGCCTGGGAGGGCATAGGCCCACTTGGGAGCCAGGCCCACCCACTGGGGAGTCAGGCCCAGCCAATCAGAACGAGTTTTTCTCCACAAAAGGGCTTTATTACAGACAAAAATAATCCTCAGTTTCATCAGTGGCTGGTCTCAGATGATCCCGCAGATGAAGAAGCCAGATGTGGAGGTCCTTGGCTGCTGTGGTTAAATGTGGTCTTCAGTTGTGAGGCCGGTTGGACGTACTGCCAAATTCTCTGAAACAAGGATATTGGAAATTTTATCAAAGCCTATTGGATGATAATTTATTCATAATTAGAACAAAGGAATTTATAACTGACTTTTTCCAACATAACATAGGTACAGCGAATCCCCTTATTGTATGGGACACCTTTAAATGTGCCTTTAGAGGCCATGCAATTCAGTACTCATCTCGAAAACAAAAGCAATTTAGGTCAAAAGAGTTTATACTAAGAAAGGAAATAGAAAATCTAACAGAACAGATAGATGGCAATGAAAACTGTAACATAGAGGCTCAGAATAAATTAGAGGAAAAACAAAAAGAAATGGAGAAACTTATTCAAGAAAGATCAAGTGTAATATATTATAAAAATAAAGCAAACTGGATGGAATATGGGGAAAAATGCACAAAATTCTTTTTTAATCTTCAACATAGGAATGCTACCAAAAAGAACTTAATGAAACTGGTTACAATTGACGGAGTCACCCATAATTCACCAAATTATATTTTGAAGGAAGAAACAAAGTACTTTAAGCATATGTTTTCTTTTCAGTCGCCTCCATCTCCTCTAACTGAGGCTAATTGTAGAGATTTTTTTTCTATTGATAATGTCAAATTAACAGCCACACAGAAAGACTCATGTGAAGGTGAAATTACAGAGGAGGAACTTCTGGATGCAATTAAAGACTTTAAGTCCGGGAAAACTCCAGGGTTGGATGGCATACCAGTCGAGGTATACCAAACCTTTTTTGATATACTAAGCGGACCGTTATTAGCATGTTTTAACCACTCCTATGTAAATGGTAGATTATCTGACACTCAATAAGAAGGTCTGATCTCATTATTACTGAAACAGGATACAAGTGGAAAATATAAAGATCCAGTCCATTTACAAAATTGGAGGCCCCTTACACTTCAGTGTTGTGATGCAAAAGTCCTAGCAAAATGTATAGCGCATAGAATTAAAAAGGTATTGTCGGATATTATTCATTCTAATCAGACAGGTTTTTTACATGGAAGATACAGTGGAGATAATATAAGGCAAGTATTGGAAACAATAGAACACTATGGAAAATATGGGAAACCAGGCCTGCTATTCATAGCAGACTTCGAAAAGGCATTTGATAAAGTTCGACTGGGGTTTATATATAAATGCCTGGAGCATTTCAATTTTGGAGAATCTCTTATAAAATGGGTCAAAATCATGTATAGTAACCCTAGGTGTAAAATAGTAAATAATGGCTATTTCTCAGAAAGTTTTAAACTGTCAAGAGGAGTGAAACAAGAATGTCCACTATCGGCATATCTATTTATTGTGGCCATCGAGATGTTAGCTATTAAAATCAGATCCAATAATAATATCAGAGGATTAGAAATACAGGGCTTAAAAACAAAGGTGTCATGGTACGCTGATGATTCATGTTTTCTTTTAAATCCACAACTAGAATCCCTCCACAGCCTCATAGAGGATCTAGATACATTTTCTAACCTCTCTGGATTACAACCAAATTATGACAAATGTACTATATTACGTATTGGATCACTAAAAAATAAAAATGTTACATTACCATGTAGTTTACCAATAAAATGGTCTGATGGTGATGTGGATATACTCGGAATACATATCCCAAAGGAAATAAATGATCTCACTTCAATAAAATATTAATAGAAAGTTACCAAAAATCGATAAGATCTTACTACCATGGAAAGGAAAATACCTGTCAATTTGTGGAAAAATCACCCTGATTAACTCTTTAGTATTATCCCAGTTTACCTATTTGCTTATGGTCTTGCCTACGCCTAGCGAACAGTTTTTTAAATTATATGAGAAAAAAATATTCAATTTTATTTGGAACGGCAAGCCAGACAAAATTAAAAGAGCATATTTATATAATGAATATGAATTCGGAGGACAGTAATTATTAAATATTAAAGCATTAGACCTATCACTAAAAGCTTCAGTCATAAAAAAGTTATACTTAAATCCGAACTGGTTCTCAAGCAAATTAGTAAGATTGTCTCACCCAATGTTCAAGAAAGGCCTTTTTCCCTTTATTCAGATTACAACCTCTCACTTTCAGTTATTTGAAAAGGAAATCATCTCCCAAATGTCACTATTTCTAAAACAAGCCATAGAAAGTTGGTTGCAATTTCAATTTAATCCTCCAGAAACGACAGAACAAATAATGCAACAAATATTGTGGTTAAATTCAAATATACTAATTGACAAAAAAACTTAATTTTTTGACAGAATGTTTAAAAAAGGTATAATCTTCATAAATGATATCATCGGTAGGACTGGTGGAGTTATGTCGCACATGCAGCTAACAAAAACATATGGAAATGTCTGCTCTACCCAAAATTACAACCAAATAATTGCAGCCTTACCGCAAAAGTGGAAGAGGAAAGTGGAAGGGGGAGAAAGTAAGGAACTTGACTGTCGGCCTTGCATTAAAGAACATAATTGGTTAAGGAAAACTGTGATAAATAAAAAAGTATATCAGTTTCACTTAAGGACCAAAGGATTAACAGCCGTCCCATATAGATTGCAAAATAGTTGGGAAGAGATCTTTGACGTACCGATCCCATGGCATAGTGTTTATGAACTGACACGCAAAACGACACCGGATTCAAAAATTAGAATCTTTCAATTTAAATTATTATATACAATTCTTGCTACCAATAGAATGTTATTTATATGGGGGATACAATCTTCCCAGCTCTGCAGGTTTTGCTGTGAAGAGACAGAATCATTAGATCATTTGTTTTGGTTCTGTCCATTTGTAGCTTGTTTTTGGACACAGGTCCAGGAATGGCTAAAGGATTGCAATATTTACCTGGAACTAACCTTGCAGATAGCATTAATGGGTGATCTGAAAAGTCATAGTCAATCAATCAATAATATAATAATACTTTTAGCAAAAATGTTTATTTTTAATTCACAATCTTTATAAGCACTGAGAATAGAGAGGTTCAGAATTTTTGTGAAACATCACAGTACGGTTGAAATATATATATATATGGCAAATAGAAATCCTATATGGATGGTGTTAAGAGATAGATGGGAGGTATTGAATAGAGTTGAAGGATGGGACTAATAACAAATAACAACAAATAATAACAAAGATAGCTAATAATGTAAGCATACTGTGTCCATAATAAGTATATAGGTTGTATGTTGGGAGCTTTTGGGAAGGAGCACAGTTAGAAAGATATGGCATATAGAAGCAAACCGGATGGACATCATGAAAATGATCGGAGAGGTTGAGAGTAGAAGAAGTTCAGGAGCAAAAAAAAAAAAAAAAAAATATATATATATATATATATATATATATATATATATATATATATATATATATATATATATATAATATAATTATTGTAAAATTAACTCTGTCCATAAGGTGTAGATAGTAAGTATAGACCAGAAGTAGAGGCCTGGGCATTGTTGTTCACTAATTTATTCCAAGTAGGGAAAGGATGGTGGGGTTGAAAAGTAATAAAGGGGAGTATATATATAAAAAAATTAAAAAACATGGGGGATTGGAAGTGATGCAGACAATTACATTGATAGAAAATACAATCTATCTGCAATATTAAGCTGATCCATTCCCCCCCCCCCCCCCCAAAAAAAAAAAAAAAAAAATCTCTAAAACGACGTTGTGTGGCTTATGGTAGAGAAATAAACATTCAATTCTCTGGCAACAGCTCTGATTGACATTCCTGCAGTCAGCATGTCAATTGCACGCTCCCTCAAAACATGAGACAGCTGTGGCATTGTGTTATGTGACAAAACTGCACATTTTAGAGTGGCCTTTTATTGTCCCCAGCACAAGGTGCACCTGTATAAAAATCATGCTTTTTAATAAGATTTTTGATATGCCACAGCTGTCAGGTGGATGGATTATCTTGGCAAAGGAGAAATGCTCACTAACAGGGATGTAAAAACATTAGTGCAAGATAATTTAAGATAAATAAGGTTTTTGTGCATATGGACATTTTTTTAGATATTTTATTTCAGCTCATGAAACATAGGACCAACACTTTACATGTTGCGTTTATATTTTTGTTCAGTATAATTATCATTCTGATTCTGTGGTCTGGACCCACTGTGACCCTGGTTACCATGGCAACATTGTCAATCAAATGTGTTACCTCTATCAATATGGAGGGCTATAGCGGAGTGAGTACCCTCTAACCCACTTCACTATCAATGTATGATACAGTTCACAAAGTTAGAGAAAACAAAGTTTGGATTTTCAAGTTTTTTTCAAGTCACTTCCAACTCAATTTGAGAGGATATCACGGCAGTGTAATTTTTTAGACTTAACTTAATTCCTTCTTCTTCTTCAAACTAATTTCCTATCAGCCTGTGATAACCCTCTGATTGAGGCTGGAGCTGGGGCTGGTCCATGGTAATTTCCCCACTTTATACTGTCTCCAGCAAGGCAAAACCGACTCCACCTCACCCCTCATCCCAACCCTGATCCTCCTTTAATACTGAACAGGATGGGTTGGACTCAGTCAGCATATAGTCCCCTGGACCCCCATGTCTCTATCCTAATACACCTCTTCTCCTCTCCCTTCTTCTATCTTTTGCTATCCCTTCTAATACATTTAATACACCTATTTTCCTCTCTCCTTTTCTCTCCCTCCCTCTCAAACTCTCTCTCTCTCTTTCTCTCTCTGCCCTTTTTTTCTATCTCAGCCTCTCTCACTCTATCTCGATCTCGATCTCGATCTTTCTCTCTCTCTCTCTCTCTCTCACTCTCTCTGTTTTATCCCACTGTTTGCTCTTCTCTGAGATAAAGTCAGCCAAATCAGACAAATACCACTTTTTTGAATAATGTAAGATATATTATAATGAACTCTCAGTGAATCCTCACCTTCATCTAATTTATATCTCATTTTATAGAGGGGAAATAAATCAATTTTCTCTCTTATTATGATTCCTCTGCTCCTTAAATCCTGGCTTCTGGGTGCGTTCTCTCCCTCTCTCTCTCTCTCTCTCTCTCTCTCTCTCTCTCTCTCTCTCTCTCTCTCTCTCTCTCTCTCTTAATGTACAGGTCTTCTCTCCTCTCTGTTCATTTTTCATTCCTTCTCTCACTCTGCGATTATCCCAGCGCATATCAAAGGCCTCTAATGAAGATTCACAACATTTTCCCCTTCTCTACTAATACCTTATCAAAGAAGAATCTCGTTCCAGAAAATCAATTTTCTTTCATATTATTAAGTCCTCCTCCACTGCACTTGCATGCATGATTCTTTAGTTAGCGCAGAGCAACAGAGAGGGACTTAACCCTGAGCACCCCACACACTCAATACAGACACGCTTATCTCATATCACATATCACATAGCTACTGCTACTCCCTGCCTGGGAGATAGGGGGTTGTAGGGAGGAGAGGAGAGGAGAGGAGAGAGAGGGAGAGGGAGAGGAGAGGAGAGGAGAGGAGAGGAGAGGAGAGGAGAGGAGAGAGAGGAGAGGAGAGGAGAGGAGAGGAGAGGAGAGGAGAGGAGAGGAGAGGAGAGGAGAGAGGAGAGGAGAGGAGGAGAGAGGAGAGGAGAGGGGAGGAGATTGGGCTAGTGGAGCTGGACTAGGCCCTGCGATAGAGGATGAATATGCTCTGAGGTTGAGGATAACTACACTCTAAAAAATGCTGTGTTGTTTGGATGACCTAACTGCTGGGTTGCAGGCATTGGGTCACTTAGTTGGGTTGTTTTCTTTAAAAAGATCAAGATTCGGTTGTTGATGCTGGGTTATTGATGCTGGGTTATTGAGATATGACCCAGCAGGTCAGATCAGAAGACTGGATGCGTGGCTTAGTATGGTCGTGGCTTTCTTAGTTATTTTTTACCACCCGTGATAGAAAATGTCATTCCAGTTCATCTGTTCTGTTGTATATTGTTATCACATGTTAAGGTAGAACACGTACACTTTTGTAGCTTTAATGAGGCTTACACAAGTGTATGAGATCTGCAAGAGCCTATGCATATCCCAATGTTAGGACAGTTACCACTTTGTTACAATATGTAAATAATGATGTTATACATTTTATATTGAGTTCAAAGGGTACTCGCATTCAAACCATGAAAATGAATAATCCAAGGAGATGCAAAGGTAACACTTTATTTGGATAGTCCATCTGTAGATGCTCTACAGACTATCAGCAACATTTCAACTAACTATCTATCTACTAACCCTAACCCTAACCCTAACCCTAAACTTAACCCTTACTGTAACCCTATTCCTAACCTTAACACTAACCCTAACTCTTATTCCAAACCTAACCCTAACCCTAACTCTTATTCCAAACCTAACCCTAACCCTAACTCTTATTCCAACCTAACCCTAACCCTAACTCTTATTCCAAACCTAACCCTAACCCTAACTCTTATTCCAAACCTAACCCTAACCCTAACTCTTATTCCAAACCTAACCCTAACCCTAACTCTTATTCCAAACCTAACCCTAACCCTAACTCCTATTCCA
>NC_140014.1:13650907-13660907 GCF_964263955.1 Coregonus lavaretus
TCTCTCACTTCCTCTCTCTGTTTGAATTATGAGTGGTGTGTGTATATGTGTCTCTATATATCTCTGTGTGTGTGGTTACAGATTACTGGCTTGGTGAGTTGACAGGTTGATAATTAGAACAGGTGATGAAAGCTAGACAGTGTTTTTGTGTCTGCATTGCCGGGCCTGAGACAAGCCACTATCTGTCATCTGTCTTGTTAGACCACGGTACTACTGGTCACCACTCAGTTACACACTAATATGACTGAGATGAACGGATGGATGGAGGGAGGGGGTGAGGGAGGGAGGAGGTAGGGAGTGATGAAGAGAGGGATTGATTTCATAACGGTGAACAGTAAATATGTGTAGAATGAAAACAGACAATATCTGGTGCGTCTGGTAAATCATGTCTGCTGGATGATTCAGATATTTATGATCGCATGATTCTATGATCAATATCAATATTCTCCTGTTGGGTTGTTTCATGCTGAGACAGAAATCGCCTCAGTCTTGAAGTATTGAAGTATAAACAGTTTGAGAAGGATTCATATCAATTCTGATAAAGATTTGGTTATGGAAGATGGAAAAAGCTGTTGTCAAGAGAAAAAGTGGAAATACTGTTACTTGGCATGATCAATAAATACGGTGAACACACACACGACAGAGATTGCTCAACTGTCTTCAAGCTTAAATGTAACATCTTATTGTAATGGTGTCAAGCCAATACATCAATTTAGGCAGGACCCAGGATTTTTAAGGCAACATCCAAATAGTAAAATCGATACATCTCACTTCAAATCTTCAAATCACAAAAATCATCAAATCATCCTTAAAATCTTCAAATAATGAAATCAGAAATGAAATCATACATATTATCATGTATACAGTGCCTTGCAAAAGTATTCATCCCCCTTGCCGTTTTTCCTATTTTGTTGCATTACAACCTGTAATTTAAATTGATTTTTATTTGGATTTGATGTAATGAACATACACAAAATAGTCCAAATTGGTGAAGTGAAAAAAACATGTAAATGTCTTGGAATGGCCTAGTCAAAGCCCAGACCTCAATCCAATTGAGAATCTATGGTATGACTTAAAGATTGCTGTACACCAGTGGAACCCATCCAACTTGAAGGAGCTGGAGCAGTTTTGCCTTGAAGAATGGGCAAAAATCCCAGTGGCTAGATGTGCCAAGCTTATAGAGACATACCCCAAGAGACTTGCAGCTGTAATTGCTGCAAAAGGTGGCTCTACAAAGTATTGACTTTTGGGGGTTGAATAGTTATGCACACTCAAGTGTTCTGTTTTTTTGTCTTATTTGTTGTTTGTTTCAACAACAAAAATGTTTTTGCATCTTCAAAGTGGTAGGCATGTTGTGTAAATCAAATGATAGAACCCCCCCCAAAATCCATTTTAATTCCTATTGCAACAAAATAGGAAAAATGCCAAGGGGGGTGAATGCTTTCGCAAGCCACTATATGTGTGTGTGTGTTTGTGTTTACACGGCATACAAGAACTCATCATTGTTCCCAGCCTGTCTGTGGTTCCATGGAAAGCAGGTCTAACACACACTCTATGAGTGACAGGTGTGAAATCCCCATTGACTCAGAGCATGATTGGCAAAGTAACAGCCTTGTGAGTTCATGTAAGCAGTTTGTAAACACACACACACAGCCCTGTTCCCTATCTCACTGACACACACACACACACACACACACACACACACACACACACACACACACACACACACACAAACAGACACGCATCTATGCAGAGACGTACACGTGCAAACACTCACTCACAACCACACATAAACATTCTGACTGAGGTATGAATGGAACACTAGCCACTTTAATAATGTTTACATATCTTGTATTACTCATCTCATATGTATATACTGTATTCTATACTATTTTACTGTATCTTAGTCCATGCCACTCTGACATCGCTCGTCCATATATGTATATATTCTTAATTCATTCCTTACTTAGATATGTGTGTATTGGGTATATGTTGTGAAATTGTTAGATATTACTTGTTAGATATTACTGCACTGTCGGAGCTAGAAGCACAAGCATTTCACTGCACCCGCAATAACATCTGCTAAACACGTGTATGTGACCAACAACATTTGATTTGATTTGATGTAACTGAGTTGAGGCCAACTGTTTCTGAATAAGAGTTAATTTTTTTACCTTAACTGTGACTGATAGAGGAATTGAGGTAGGGAGATGTTTGAACTGTGACTGATAGAGTTGAGGTAGGGAGATGTTTTAACTGTGACTGTAAAGAATGTGAGGTAGGCCTATATACACTGAGCGTACAAAACATTAGGAACACCTTCCTAATATTGAGTTGCACCCCATTTTGCCCTCAGAACAGTCTCAATTCGTCGGGGCATGGACTCTACAAGGTGTCGAAAGCGTTCCACAGGGAAGCTGGCACATGTTGACTCCAATGCTTCCCATGGTTGTGTTAAGTTGGCTGGATGTCCTTTAGGTGGTGGACCATTCCTGATACACACAGGAAACTGTTGAGCGTGAAAAACCAAGCAGCGTTGCAGTTCTTGACACACTCAAACCGGTGTGCCTGGCACCTAATATCAAACCCTGTCCAAAGGCACTTAAGTATTTTGTCTTGCCAATTCATCCTCTGAATGGCACACATACACATTCTATGTCTCAATTATCTCCTCCCCTTCATCTACACTGATTGAAGTGGATTTGACAGGTAACATCAACAAGGGATCATAGATTTCATCTGGTCAGTCTATGTCATGGAAAGTGTAGGTGTTCCTAATGTTTCAGCGGATCTCTGAATGATATGTGTTAGTTGTAACTGTGATTGATAGAGCAGTTGTCTATTTTATATTTTAGTCATTTAGCAGACGCTCTTATCCAGAGCGACTTACAGTTAGTGCATACATTTTTCATACTTTTTTTCATACTGGCCCCCCGTGGGAGTCAAACCCACAACCCTGGCATTGCAAGTGCCATGCTCTACCAACTGAGCTACAGGAGGTCTATGACTGCTGGTGCTGTGAGGGAGGTGTCACAGAGATGTTTTAGGCTGATTGTCTAACGCTGCCAGGCCCAGCACATCAACTGGATGAAAGGATTTTTCTCCCTTCATTGGTTTCTGATCCAAATCTACCTTGCTATCTCAATCTCAAAGAGAGGGGGAGAGAGAAAATAAGAAAGGGAGGGAGAGAAAGAGAGAGAGAGAGACAAGAAGCGCTCAAATTGCCATCACGGGTGCATTGGGGCAGAAGTTGTGTGTGTGTGTTTGACAAGGGAGCAAAGACAACTCATTTGAATGTGAGATACAGGGAAGTGTAGCATGCATCGAGTAGAAGGAGGGAATGAGTGAATGAGGGTCGGAGAGGGAGGGATGGAGGGAGGGATAGATGAAAGTCTGAATAATTAATATGGATTACAGGAATGAAGATTATATTATTTTAGTCCATCTCTATGATCGCCCCACTGCTCCTCTCCTCTGTGATTCAGGGTGTGTATGTGTGGCTCTGTACATGCACATGCATACAGTGGCTTGCGAAAGTATTCACCCCCCTTGGCATTTTTCATATTTTGTGGCCTTAAAATGGCTTTTTGGGGGGTTTACACAACATGCCTACCACTTTGAAGATGCAAAATATATTTTGAGGTGAAACAAACAAGAAATAAGACAATAAAACAGAAAACTTGAACGTGCATATCTATTTTTTTGTTTTCCTTGATGGCCAAAAAGCTCAATTTTAGTCTCATCTGACCAGAGTACCTTCTTCCATATGTTTGGGGAGTCTCCCACATGCCTTTTGGCAAATGCTTTCCTTTAAACAATGCCTTTTTTCTGGCCACTCTTCCGTAAAGGCCAGCTCTGTGGAGTGTTTGGCATAAAGTGGTCCTATGGACAGATACTCCAATCTCCGCTGTGGAGCTTTGCAGCTCCTTCAGGGTATCTTTGGTCTCTTTGTTGCCTCTCTGATTAATGCCCTCCTTGCCTGGTCCGTGAGTTTTGGTGGGCGGCCCTCTCTTGGCAGGTTTGTTGTGGTGCCATATTCTTTCCATTTTTTAATAATGGACTTAATTGTGCTCTGTGGGATGTTCAAAGTTTCGGATATTTTTTTATAACCCAACCCTGATCTGTACTTCTCCACAACTTTGTCCCTGACCTGTTTGGAGAGCTCCTTGGTCTTCATGGTGCCGCTTGCTTGGTGGTGCCCCTTGCTTAGTGGTGTTGCAGACTCTGGGTCCTTTCAGAACAGGTGTATATATACTGAGTTCATGTGACAGATCAGTTGGACTTATTTAACTAATTATGTGACTTCTGAAGGTAATTGGTTGCACCAGATCTTATTTAGGAGCTTCATAGCAGAATACATATGCATTGAACACTTTTCCGTTATTAATCTTTTAGAATTTTTTGAAAGAAGTTATTTTTTTCATTTCATTTCACCAATTTGGACTATTTACTGTATGTCCATTACATGAAATCCAAATAAATTACAGGTTGTAATGCAACAAAATAGGAAAAACGCCAAGGGGGATGAATACTTTTGCTAGGCACTGTGTGTGTGTGTGTGTGTGTGTGTGTGTTTGTTTGTGTGTGTGTGTGTGTGTGTGTGTGAGCTGGACTAAGGGCCATGAGGTGAGGGCTTATCCTCCACAATCCTCCGTCGGGAATCATTACCGCACATGCATCGCCTTAGCCTTAAGACTCCCCCTGTCTATAGTCACACACACACATACATACAACACACACACCCTAACCCCCCAAAAAACTACGCCTTAGGAGAGAGGGAGTGGGGGAGAAAGAAGAAATCAGAGGAGAGTCCTAAGTTGAGTCTTTCAGATAGAAGAGAGGAAAGAGAGTGTGTCCTGGTGTGGGCTGAGCAGGGATCCCTGGAGCTGGAGACAGCAGGGAGCCCGTCAGACTGTTCCCTACTACTAATATACAACTAACAACACACAGAGGGAGAGAGGGATTCTTCAGTCAGAGGACAGAGTGGGTCTCACCAACACAACCGAGAGAGATAAGAGACAAAGAAATGGGTAAGGAGAACATTTTAAATATGTTAGTGAAAAGAGCAAGGAAAGAGGGGTGGAGGAAGGAAAAGCGAGAAAGATGGAAGGAGGGAGAGGGGGAGGAAGGAATGTGCTTAGGTGTAAGGGTTGGTGTGAGGTGTGACCCAGGTGCGGTGCAGGATAGACAGTAGGCAGTAGGCAGAGATGGTGAAACAAGGATCTTAACTGGTGGTCCCAAAGCCAGGATACAAGTTAACAGAATTGTCACAATAAAATAAAGGAGGAGCAAATTGGTCTCCAAAAACAGACTGACAGCAAAAAATACAAAATACTAAGTACGACTGAAACAACAATGAAACAGGGAGAACACTTCTCAAGTACCTGTACATAGGTCTCGTGATCAGACACTGATTCGTACTGCTTGGCATTGAGAAACTAGCAGAGAAAACTGAGCAAGGGAACACAGGGAAGTGAGGGCATAAATACACAGGTGAACAGGTAGACACAGGTGACACCAATAGGATCATGATTCGTCCAGACTGTGAGTGAGGAGGTGCCTAAGATTGTCGGAGGAGGACACCTAGTGTATTGCTCCGGAACAGCGACCCCCTCCTGTAACACTTAGGTAGTGATATTCAGTGCCTTCAGAAAGTATTCACACCCTTTGACTTCAATCACAAAGACCAGGGAGGTTTTCCCAATGTCTCGCAAAGAAGTGCACCTATTGGTAGATGGGTAAACATTATTTAATTACACTTCAAATCAAATTTTATTTGCCACATGCACCGAATACAACAGGTGTAGACCTTGGAGTGAAATACTTACTTAAAAGAGAGGAAGGAAATCGCTGTTATTGGAGAAAACTGAGGATGGATCAACAACATTGTAGTTACTCCACGATACTAACCTAATTGACCTAATTGACAGAGTGAAAATAAAGAGGCCTGTACAGAATACAAATATTCCAAAACATGCATCTTGTTTGCAACAAGACACAGCCATAAAGTAATACTGAAAAAAAATGTTGCACAGTAATTACCTTTTTGTCCTGAATACATAGTGTTATGTTTGGGGCAAATCCAATACAACACATTACTGAGTACCGCTCTCCATATTTTCAAGCATAGTGGTGGCTATATCATGTTATGGGTATGCTTGTAATCAATAAGGACTTGGGTTGTTTTTCAGCATAAAAAAGAAACGGAATGGCGCTAACCACAGGTAAAATCCTAGAGGAAAACCTGGTTCAGTCTGCTTTCCACCAGACACTGGGAGATGCATTCACCTTTGAGCAGGACAATGACCTAAAGCACAAGGCCAAATCTACGCTGGAGTTGCTTACCAAGAAGACAGTGATTGTTCCTGAGTGGCCGAGTTACAGTTTAGACTTAAATCTACTTGAAAATATATGGCAAGACCTGAAAATGATTGTCTAGCAATGATCAACAACCAATTTGACAGAGCTTGAACAATTCTGAAATAATAATGCGCAAATGTTGGACAATCCAGGTGGGGAAAGCTCTTAGAGACTTACCCAGAGAGACTCACAGCTCTAGTCGCTGCCAAAGGTGTTTCTACAAAGTATTGACTCAGGGGTGTGAATACTTATGTAAACGTTTCTATGTCATTTTCAATACATTTTTTTAAACATGTTTTCACTTTGTCATTGTGGGATTTTGTCTGTAGATTGGTGAGAAAAAAATTATATTTCTTCCATTTTGAATTCAGTCTGTAACACAACAAAATGTCAAGGGGTATGAATACTTTCTGAAGGGACTGTACGGGGCAGCAGGTAGCCTAGAGGTTAAGAGCGTTGGGCCAGTCACCAAAAGTTAACTGATTCGAATCCCCAAGCCAACCAGGTCAAAAATCTGTCAATGTGTTCTTGAGCAAGGCACTTAACCCTAATTTCTCTGGATAAGAGCGTCTACTAAATGACAAAAATATTAAATATAGAAGGTAGAGGACGAGATGGAAGGAGAGAGTTTCTGCTATGAGGCTTGCTGTCTTATGGCTCTCTTCTCTCTAATAACCACAGCTCTCTGTCTCAGTGCTCTCATGTCAACTCAACTGGAGCAGACTTCTCCTCTACACCCTTCACTCCTACGCTCCATCCATCTTTCTCTCTAAGTTAAATATTCATTTTCTCTATTGTTTTCTGCCCTTTTCTCCATTCCCCCTTTCCTTTCTCTTCCTCTTCCTCTTTGTATTTTTCTCTCCTAGGGTTTCCCTTTCTCTCTCCTCCTTTAACTCATTCCCATCCTACAGCTTGTTGTTCCTCTTTCCCGCTCCTCCTCTTTCTCTCTCCTCATCCCCCTCCCCCATCTCTCTCTCTCTGTCCCTTGTTGAGTTGGGACAGACAGACTGAGAGAGATGTGAGACTCGGCCAATTTGTTCTGACATGAAGAGATGTTCAGGTGGGAGGACGGCCTCAGACAGATGGAGAGAGAGAGAGAGAGAGAGAGAGAGAGAGAGAGAGAGACAGAGAGAGAGAGGAGAAAAATTAGGAAGGTAGATGGAGAACTTCAAAGATGGGAAGAAAGAAGGGAGGGCAGACATGAAGACGGAGAAACAGGGAGACTGAGCGAGATAGAGAGCGAGACATGAGAGCTGAAATGCAGACTGACATGTTTTGGGGGCCTTGTCTGTCCCCTGTGTCATTCCAGTGTAGCTCCCGTGTTCCAGGCATGTTCTAGGCATGTTGCTTGAGTGTTGTATGTGTGTTGCCGGCGTGCTGTGGCTGAGTGGTGCTGTCTAATCCTGGGGGGTAAAAGAGCGTTGACTCCCCAGGGCTCTCCATGCTCAGCACCTTGTTAGACAGCCATTCCGAGAGCAGCACACCCCGACACCCCTGTCACAACCACCTCTCTACCTCCTCCATCTCCCTCAATCCCTCTCTCCCATCCCCCTCTGACTCTTTTTCTCTCCCATCTTTCTCACTTCCTCTCTCCATCCTCCTCGACCCTTCCCCCCTTACATATCTCTCTATTCCCCTCTCACTCTCTTTCTCCCCTCTCCCTACCTCCTCCATCTCTTTCTCTCTCCATCCTCCTGTCTTTCCCCCTCTTTATCTCTCCATATCCTTCTCTCACTTTCTTTTTCCCCTCTCTTTACTCCTCCATCTCCTTCACTCCCTCTCTCCATCCCCCTCAGCCTCTTCCCTTTCAAATCAAATCAAAACAAATGTTATTCGTCACATGCTTCGTAAACTGACAGTGAAATACTTACTTACGGGCCCTTCCCGAGATAAAGAAAATAGAGAAATAATAGAAAAATAAAACAATAATAAAAGTAATAATGAATACACAATGAGTAATGATAACGTGGCTATATACACTAGGTTAGTGTACTCCTGAGTGGCGCAGTGGTCTAAGGCACTGCATCGCAGTGCTAACTGTGCCACTAGAGATCCTGGTTCGAATCCAGGCTCTGTCGCAGCCGGCCGCGACCGGGAGACTCATGGGCGGCGCACAATTGGTCCAGCGTCGTCCAGGGTAGGGGAGGGAATGGCCGGCAGGGATGTAGCTCAGTTGGTAGAGCATGGCGTTTGCAACGCCAGGGTTGTGGGTTTGATTCCCACGGGGGGCCAGTATAAAATATATATATATATGTATTCACTAACTGTAAGTCGCTCTGGATAAGAGCGTCTGCTAAATGACTAAAATGTAAATGTAAAAAATGTTAACAGTACCGAGTTGATGTGCAGGGGAACGAGGTAATTGAGGTAGATATGGTTTGTGTCTTTGTGAGTTGCAGAGTAGGTGAACGGATGATCTCCGCATGTGTGGTTCCCACCGTGAAGCATGGAGAAGGAGGTGTGATGGTTTGGGGGTGCTTTGCTGGTGACAGTGTCAGTGATTTATTTAGAATTCAAGGCACACTTAACCAGCATGGCAGTATTCTGTAGCGATACAGTGACCCAACACACACCTCCAGACTGTGTAAGGGCTATTTGACCAAGAAGGAGAGTGATGGAGTGCTGCATCAGATGACCTGGCCTCCACAATCACCCGACCTCAATCCAATTGAGATGGTTTGGGATGAGTTGGACCGCAGAGTGAAGGAAAAGCAGCCAACAATTGCTCAGCATATGTGGGAACTCCTTCAAGACTGTTGGAAAAGTATTCCAGATGAAGAATGCCAAGAGTGTGCAAAGCTGTCATCAAGGCAAAGGGTGGCTACTTTGAAGAATCTCAAATATAAAATATATTTTGATTTGTTTAACACTTTTTTGGTTACTACATGATTTCATATGTGTTATTTCATAGTTTTGATGTCGTCACTATTATTCTACAATGTAGAAAATAGTCAAAATAAAGAAAAACACTTGAATGAGTAGGTGTGTCTAAACTTTTGACTGGTACTGTACATATAACTAGGAATAAAGTCACTAGGCAACAGGATAGATAATAAACAGTAGCAGCAGCGTATGTGATGAGTCAAGAAAGTTAATGCATGAAGGGTCAATGCAGATAGTCCGGGTAGCTATTTGGTTAAGTATTTAACTAATTATTTAGTCTTATGGCTTGGGGGTAAAAGCTGTTCAGGGTCCTGTTGATTCCAAACTTGGTGCATCGGTACCGCTTGCCATGCGGAAGCAGAGAGAATAGTTTATGACTTGGGTGGCTGGAGTCTTAAACAATTTTTAGGTACCTCTGACACCGCCTGGAATAGAGGTCCTGGGTGGCAGGGAGCTCGGCCCCAGTCATGTACTGAGCCGTACGCATCACCCTCTGTAGCACCTTGCAGTCGGATGCCAAGCATTTGCCGTACCAAGCGGCAGGTAGCTTAGTGGTTAAGAGCGTTGTGCCAGTAACCGAAAGGTCGCTGGTTCTGATCCCAGAGCCGACTAGGTGAAAATCTGTTGATGTGCCCTTGAGCAAGGCACTTAACCCTAAATGCTCCTGTAAGTCGCTCTGGATAAGAGCGTCTGCTAAATGACTGTAATGTAAATGGTGCAGCCAGTCAAGATGCTCTCAATGGTGCAGCTGTATAAT
>NC_140014.1:13665907-13705907 GCF_964263955.1 Coregonus lavaretus
TTTAAAACACAACAGAGTACCACTCTTCATATTTTCAATCATGGTGGTGGCTGCATCATGTTATGGGTCTGCTTGTCATCGGCAAGGACTAGGGAGTTATTTTGGATAAAAATAAAAAGAATAGAGCTAAGCACAGGCAAAATCCTAGTGAAAACCCTGTTTCATTCTGCTTTCCAAAAGACACTGGGAGACAAATTCACCTTTCTGCAGGACAATAACCTAAAACACAAGGCCAAATATACACTGGAGTTGCTTACCAAGACAACATTGAATGTTCCTGAGTGGCCTAATCACAGTTTTGACTTAAATCGGCTTGAAAATGGCAAGACTTGAAAATGGCTGTCTAGCAATGATCAACAACCAACTTGACAGAGCTTGAAGAATTTTTTAAAGAATAATATGCAAACATGTTTACTTTGTCATTATGGGGTGTTCTGTGTAGATGGGTTTTTATTGATCTAATCTATTTTGAATTCAGGCAGTAACACAACAAAATGTGGAATAAATCAAGGGGTATGAATACTTTCTGAAGGCACTGTAATTGTGTGTGTTAGAAGTAGGAGTCCAATAGAACACAGTGTAATTGTGTGTTAAGGCCCACCGTACCTCTGTTGCAGAATGTAATTGTGTTTTCTCTCTGCGATTGCAGTTCTAATGCATGTCCATTAACTGAGCCTATCACCTGTACGCACACACACACAGACACACAGACACACAGACACACACACACACACACACATACACACACACACACACCCACACACACACACACACACAAACACACAAGAGATTCCATTCTCAGGCTCTCCCCCAGAGCAACAGTAACAGCAGCAGTAGCAGCAGCAGCAACATTAACAGCAGTGTATTAATCTGAGGGAGGGAAGGCAGAGCGAGAGAGATCTGTAAAGTGAGATTAAGGTTTTGGGCCAATGAGGGGCAACGAGGATCTGTCTAATCTGAGTAACGAGCCACTCTCAGGGCAGCAGGGCAGCACAGCCACAAACCCCCCTAATCCAGATGAAAATCTGTCTAGGATTAAGGGAAAGGCAGAAGGGAAGACGAGGGGAGGGAGAGATGGAGGGATGGAGGGATGGAGGGATTGGGAGGAAAGGGATGTTCAGATTGAGGACTTTCTATGCAAAAGCATAGTTGACCCAAATGGGCCACATATTCTCAATATACACTATATATACAGAAGTATGTGGACACCCTTTCAGATTAGTGGATTCAGCTATTTTAGCCACACCCGTTGCTGATAGGTGTATAACATTGAGCACATAGCCATACAATCTCCATAGACAAACATTGGCAGTAGATTGGCCTTACTGAAGAGCTCAGTGACTTTCAACGTGGCACCATTATAGGAAGTCAGTTTGTTAAATTTCTGTACTATTAGAGCTGCCCCAGGCAACTGTAAGTGCTGTTATTGTGAAGTGGAAACGTCTAGGAGCAACAACGGCTCAGCCGCTAAGTGGTAGGCCACACAAGCTCACAGAATGGGACCACTGAGAGCTGAAGAGCGTACAACTCTAATGTCCTCGGTTGCAGCACTCACTACCGAGTTCCATACTGCCTCTGGAAGCAACATCAGCACAAAAACTGTTTGTCGGGAGCTTCATGAAATGGGTTTCCATGGCCGAGCTGCCGCACACAAGCCTAAGATCACCATGAGCGATGCCAAGCGTCGGCTGGAGTGGTGTAAAGCTCGCCGCCATTGGACTCTGGCGCAGTGGAAACATGTTCTCTGGACGGACAAATCTGGGTTTGGCGGATGCCTGGTGAACGCTACCTGCCACAATGCGTAGTGCCAACTGTAAAGTTTTAGTTGAGGAGGAATAATGGTCTGGGGCTGTTTTTCACGGTTCGGGCTAGGCCCCTTAGTTCCAGTGAAGGGAAATCTTAACGCTACAGCATACATTCTAGACGATTCTGTGCTTCCAACTTTGTGGCAACAGTTTGGGGAAGGCCCTTTTCTGTTTCAGCATGACAATACCCCCATGCACAAAGCGAGGTCCATACAGAAATGATTGTCGAGATCGGTGTAGAAGAACTTGACTGGCCTGCACAGAACCCTGACCTCAAACCCATCGAACACCTTTGGATGCTAGCAGAGTACACCCCTTTCTTCTTCTTCATTAGTTGTGTTAATGTTTACACTGTGTCTGTATAGGTTATCAGGAATAGATAGCTGGCAGGACAAATGGTGTATGTGCCCCATGTAGCTCAGTTGGTAGAGCATGGCGCCTGCAACGCCAGGGTTGTGGATTCATTTCCCACGGGGGGCCAGTATGAAAATGAATGCACTCACTAACTGTAAGTCGCTCTGGATAAGAGCGTCTGCTAAATGACTTAAATGTAAAAATGAATTGGAACGCAGACTGCGAGCCAGGCCTAATCGCCCAACATCAATGCCCGACCTCACTAATGCTCTTGTGGCTGAATGGAAGCAAGTCCCCACAGCAATGCTCCAACATCAAGTCCCCACAGCAATGCTCCAACATCTAGTGGAAAGCCTTCCCAGAAGAGTGGAGGCTGTCATAGCAGCAAAGGGGGACCAACTCCATATTAATGCCCATGATATTGGAATGAGATGTTCGACGAGCAGGTCTCCACATAATTTTGGTAATGTAGTGTATGCTAACTTTAAGTCACTTTGGATAAAGGTGTCTGCCAAAAGGACAATTTCTATGTCCCAGTGGAACTCATTTATCAACATATACGTAGAAATATGTATATTTGTCCTTATGACAAAGGCATACACAAAGCCCACCTAAGATTTATTGTTAATTTTATGCATAAATTCATATTAAAAATTCATTCACGATTGATAAATGAGGCGTATTGAGTGTTGGTTTGTGCGGTAGAGTTTCAGCTAAAGTTTGGGCCGTAGGTGAGTTAGGATCATCCTTACTGAGGTCTACACACTTCTTAGTTACATAGTGTGGTAAGTATAGAGAGCGGTTGTGGTCCGTCTTCATTCAAAGGCTCTAAATGCACTTTAGATCAATTATGCTAGAAAGTACAATTTCTTAAAATCTTTTAGTCGTTTTTTTACCCTTAAAGTGCCAACTAAAGCGATGTGTGTGTATACGTCTCTTGCCCTCCGTGACTGCTTTTGTTTTTCACCACAAAAAGTCAGCGGATGACAAGGTGCTGTGTGCCCTGAAATTACGGCCTGTTTATGCATATTTATTTTCCCTGACAGTTTAATTATTTTTGCCCCATTGGATGGAGCATATAAAACTCCCCCATCTCCTGATTCTAATTAGTATTCCCGGGAAATTAAAACGGAGTTGTTTCGGAATGCTGTCATTTTCAGGGGCCATATTGGAATTATGTCTCAATCAGTACAAGCGGAAATAATTACTTATATACTTCTAACTGCCCACATTGACCAAATGGCGTGCAATTTACAGCCATCAAGTCCTGCAAAGCAATCATTGGGCCAACTATAAATTCCTAGCAGTCCAACAGATGGATCGTGTTGCTGTGTTATTGTCAGGTATATCCCTCTGTATCGGGGTGAGGGTGGGCAGTCTGTGTGTGTGTGTGTGTGTGTGTGTGTGTGCGCGTGCATGTGTGTGTGTTGTTAGAGTGACATCCCAATGCTGAGATGCCACCCCCCCCCACCCCCAAACCTAACTGCCAGAGACCCCCCAGACAGAGGCAGCGACCAGTTTAAGTGATTATTCCCACACACACCATTAAACAGACTCAACATGGGCACGGGGGTGAACACACATACACGCACACACGTCGTCCTTTCAGCGATTACTCACACACATCATTAGACAGTGGTAGATGAATTTGTTTATTTTTTATGTATCTGCAGGTGTAGGCCTCTCCACTCTGCTCTCACCAACTCTCTCCATGTGTTCTATAGTACTGTATGTAACGAAATGCTTGTGCTTCTAGCTCCAACAGTGCAGTAATATCTAACAAGTAATATCTAACAATTTCACAACATATACCCAATACACACAAATCTAAGTAAGGAATGAATTAAGAATATATACATGGACAAGCGATGTTAGAGCGGTATGGACTAAGATACAGTAGAGTAGTATAGAATACAGTATATACATATGAGATGAGGAATGCAAGATATGTAAACATTATTAAAGTGGCTAGTGTTCCATTTCTTTAATGTGTCCAGTGATTTCTAGTCTATGTCTATAGGCAGCAGCCTCTAATGTGCTAGTGATGGCTGTTTAACAGTCTGATGTCCATGAGATAGAAGCAGTTTTTCAGTCTCTCGGTCCAAGCTTTGATGCACCTGTACTGACCTCGCCTTCTGGATGATAGCGGGGTGAACAGGCAGTGTCTCGGGTGGTTGATGTCCTTGATGATCTTTTTGGCCTTCCTGTGCTGTAGGTGTCCTGGAGGGTGGGTATTTTGCCCCCAGTAATGCGTTGTGCAGACCGCACCACCCTCTGGAGAGCCTTGCGGTTGCAGGCGGTGCAGTTGCCGTACCAGGCGGTGATACAGCCCGACAGGATGCTCTCAATTGTGCATCTGTAAAAGTTTGTGAGGGTTTTTAGCCTCCTGAGGTTGAAGAGGCTCTGTTGCGCCTTCTTCACCACACTGTCTGTGTGGGTGGTCCATTTCAGTTTGTCAGTGATGTGTACGCCAAGGAACTTGAAGCTTTCCACCTTCTCCACTGCGGTCCCGTCGATGTGGATAGGGGGGTGCACCCTCTGCTGTTTCCTGAAGTCCACGATCATCTCCTTTGTTTTCATGATGTTGAGTGAGAGGTTATTTTCCTGGCACCACACTCCCAGAGCCCTCACCTCCTCCCTGTAGGCTGTCTCGTAATTGTTGGTAATCAAGCCTACTACTGTTGTGTCGTCAGCAAACTTGATGATTGAGTTGGAGGCATGCTTGGCCACGCAGTCATTGGTGAACAGGGAGTACAGGAGTGGGCTGAGCATGCACCCTTGTGGGGCCCCAGTGTTGAGGATCAGCGAAGTGGAGGTGTTGTTTCCTACCTTCACCACCTGGGGGTGGCCCGTCAGGAAGTCCAGGACCCAGTTGCACAGGGCGGGGTTCAGACCCAGGGCCTCGAGCTTAATGATGAGCTAGGGTAGCAGGTAAAGTAGAGGTGATATGATCCTTGACTAGTCTCTCAAAGGTCTTCATGATGACAGAGGTGAGTGCTACGGGGCGATAGTCGTTTAGTTCAGTTACCTTTACTTTCTTGGGTACAAGAACAATGGTGGCCATCTTGAAGCATGTGGGGACAGCAGACTGGGAAAGGGAGAAATTGAATATCTCCGTAAACACACCAGCCAGCTGGTCTGCGCATGCTCTGAGGACGCGGCTAGGGATGCCGTCTGGGCCGGCAGCCTTGCGAGGGTTAACATGTTTAAATGTTTTACTCACGTCGGCCATGGAGAAGGAGAGCCCACAGTCCTTGGTAGCGGGCCACGTCCGTGGCACTGTGTTATCCTCAAAGCAGGCTAAGAAGGTGTTTAGCTTGTCCGGAAGGAAGATGTCGGTCTCGGCGACGTGGCTGGTTTTCCTTTTGTAGTTTGTGATTGTCTGAAAACCCTGTAGATATTACAATCATATACTGAAAAGTAATGACATGGTAGAATATACAGTACATCAGATTAGTACTGCGATAAAATCACAATCTGTCCCATTCTTTGGGATATTTTGCTTTATATAACTTGGATATGGGTCATATTTTAGCCTGTCAGGGATGTAAAGAAATGGCTGCCCTGATTACAAAGCTGCTAGTCTGAAGAGGTAAATAACAGCTTGTTGTTATCTGGTTTGTATATGACATGGCCTGTGTAAGGCCTAGTAATCCTGGCCCCTCGGCCTCTTCTCTCTGCCTGCCTGCCTGCCCCTCTCCCTCCCTGGATACAGGAGTCACCATGCTCCATTTGGCCTCTGGAGCACCGGGGATACAAGTGGAGAAAGGTGGAGACACAGTGTATTGGCAAGTGAACAAAGACCCACCACCACCCCGACAACTCTAACCCACCAACATAGACAGTGGTAGGAAAAGACAGTGGTAGGAAAATAATAACTAATATACCCACACACTAGGAGTCATGCAGGCACAGACACACACACACACTTGGCAAATCAAACACACACACACCACGTAGCGGCCAAACCCATTCATTTGATGTAACTAGATAAACTTCCTTTTCTGTTGTCCTTGAGAACCTCTCAATTGCTCCTTTCATATTACTGTAGGTTTTTCTCCTCCCTCCCTCCCTTCCTCCCTCCCTCCCTCTCTGCTTCCTCCAATCTTTATTATTAGTGGAATTATTCACTTGGCTTGTGCGGCAGGTGAATAAATTGGGCGTTGGGCTGTGTGTGTGTGTGTGTGTGTGTGTGTCTCTTTTTTTCCCCTGGCATACATTTGTATTGCATTAACAGAGAGAAGAGCTGGGGCCTAATCCCTCTGGAATAGGCCACTCGTGTTCTGTTTCAAACCAACATAATTACAGGCAGCGTATCCACTCACCTATTGGACTCCTTTACAAACCCAGCACCCCAGGACTCGCCCCAGCAGAGACACACAACATAATTACTTCTCTTCTCTCATTTAGGGGAGGGAATATTTGTTATCAAACCTGAGAGAGACAGATGAGCGGAGGGGTAGGTGTGGATGAGGGGCGAGGAAATTGTATTAATTTCAAATTAGATTATGGAATGGGATGTGGTGTGAGTATACCAGGTATTGAACTTGGGTAGTCTGCTTTGCATTAGACTGTGTTAGCCCACTGAGCTAAAGCCTCAACACACATTGTAGGAGAACTTAAACTAGTTATATCTCTCTCTGAAGAACTCTCTGCAATTGACTCTGACCAGATTGTCACAATAAATCAATGAATTATTTTGGATAGTTTTCAAGAATGTACACCTGAGCCATTGACATTGATAGTGGCTATATTCCCAAACATATTGTAATGCATGTTTGATTTTGGGGAGCTACATTCAGTGGGGAAAAAAAGTATTTAGTCAGCCACCAATTGTGCAAGTTCTACCACTTAAAAAGATGAGAGAGGCCTGTAATTTTCATCATAGGTACAGATTTTTTTCTCCAGAAAATCACATTGTAGGATTTTTTATGAATTTATTTGCAAATTATGGTGGAAAATAAGTATTTGGTCAATAACAAAAGTTTCTCAATACTTTGTTATATACCCTTTGTTGGCAATGACACAGGTCAAACGTTTTCTGTAAGTCTTCACAAGGTTTTCACACACTGTTTCACACACGGACTTTCAACTCCCTCCAAATATTTTCTATGGGGTTGAGATCTGGAGACTGGCTAGGCCACTCCAGGACCTTGAAATGCTTCTTACGAAGCCACTCCTTCGTTGCCCGGGCAGTGTGTTTGGGATCATTGTCATGCTGAAAGACCCAGCCACGTTTAATCTTCAATGCCCTTGCTGATGGAAGGAGGTTTTCACTCAAAATCTCACGATACATGGCCCCATTCATTCTTTCCTTTACACGGATCAGTCGTCCTGGTCCCTTTGCAGAAAAACAGCCCCAAATCATGATGTTTCCACCCCCATGCTTCACAGTAGGTATGGTGTTCTTTGGATGCAACTCAGCATTCTTTGTCCTCCAAACATGACGAGTTTAGTTTTTACCAAAAAGTTCTATTTTGGTTTCATCTGACCATATGACATTCTCCCAATCCTCTTCTGGATCATCCAAATGCACTCTAGCAAACTTCAGACGGGCCTGGACATGTACTGGCTTAAGCAGGGGGACACGTCTTGCACTGCAGGATTTGAGTCCCTGGCGGCGTAGTGTGTTACTGATGGTAGGCTTTGTTACTTTGGTCCCAGCTCTCTGCAGGTCATTCACTAGGTCTGGTATGGTTCTGGGATTTTTGCTCACCGTTCTTGTGATCATTTTGACCCCACGGGGTGAGATCTTGCGTGGAGCCCCAGACCGAGGGAGATTATCAGTGGTCTTGTATGTCTTCCATTTCCTAATAATTGCTCCCACAGTTGATTTCTTCAAACCAAGCTGCTTACCTATTGCAGATTCAGTCTTCCCAGCCTGGTGCAGGTGTACAATTTTGTTTCTGGTGTCCTTTAACAGCTCTTTGGTCTTGGCCATAGTGGAGTTTGGAGTGTGACTGTTTGAGGTTGTGGACAGGTGTCTTTTATACTGATAACAAGTTCAAACAGGTGCCATTAATACAGGTAACGAGTGAAGGACAGAGGAGCCTCTTAAAGAAGAAGTTACAGGTCTGTGAGAGCCGGAAATCTTGCTTGTTTGTAGGTGACCAAATACTTATTTTCCACCATAATTTGCAAATAAATTCATTAAAAATCCTACATGTGATTTTCTGGATTTTTTTTTCTCAATTTGTCTGTCATAGTTGACGTGTACCTATGATGAAAATTACAGGCCCTTCTCATCTTTTTAAGTGGGAGAACTTGCACAATTGGTGGCTGACTAAATACTTTTTTCCCCCACTGTATGTTCCTTCCATTGGTATATTTTTACACATCTTTGAATGTAAGGCTTTTTAGAAGGCCTTTTGATCCTCCCAGGAGAGAATAAATTAGAATAAATAATAAAACACACACAAGCACACGCGCTTATTTTTCCTATATGTTATTTTTTAACTTGCTGGAACAGTAGAGTTGAGTTGCCTTGTTTAGCTATACTATGCTGTAAACAAAATATACTGTACATCCATTATGAATCATGAACACAGTACAGATGCTCTTGTTACCAGTGCATTACCTCAGGAGCCAGTCAGGTTAGAGGTGGACTGGTGAAGGTCCAAGATCTTGTTCTCTCGAATTGCTCTCTGTATCTCTCTCTCTCTGTATCTCTCTCTCTGTATCGCTCTCTCTGTATCTCTCTCTCTCTCTCTCTTTCTCTCTCTGTCTCTGTCTATTTGTCTGAGGCACCAAGCACTGGGAGCACTGAGGCCCCTGGCTGTGGGTGTGTTGTCTACGTGTCCATTTGTGTGTGTGTTTGTGTGTGTGTCAGGTTAGAAAATCCCGTAGCTGTAGAAGTGATGGTGTCTTCCCACAGCCCAATGGTTTGACATGTTCAGAGCACACACACACACATATACACAATCCCGAAAGGCTAGACTGAAATGATTGAGATTCTTCCCTTACACACTCCTTCTTTCCCCACGCCTGAGGAGCTGTGTGTACAGTAGTGCTAGTCTGGATTAAAACACACACACACACACACACATTGTATTTTGTATTCCAATAGTCACTTTTGGAGGAGACAATTACCCCTTTTATTCCTGGGGACTCCTACAGCCGCGAGCTGCCTAGTGACACAAGCCTACCAGACGAGCTAAACCACTTCTATGCTCGCTTCGAGGCAAGCAACACTGAAGCATGCATGAGAGCACCAGCTGTTCTGGATGACTATGTGATCACGCTCTCCGTAGCCGATGTGAGTAAGACTTTTAAGCAGGTCAACATTCACAAGGCCGCAGGGCCAGACGGATTACCAGGACGTGTACTCCGAGCATGTGCTGACCAACTGGCAAGTGTCTTCACCGACATTTTCAACATGTTTCAAGCAGACCACCATAGTCCCCATGCCGAAGGACACTAAGATAACCTGCCTAAATGACTACCGACCCGTAGCACTTACGTCTGTAGTCATGAAGTGCTTTGAAAGTCTGGTCATGGCTCACATCAACACCATTATCCCAGAAACCCTAGACCCACTCCAATTTGCATACCGCAGATCCACAGATGATGCAATCTCTATTGCACTCCACACTGCCCTTTCCCACCTGGACCAGAGGAACACCTACGTGAGAATGCTATTCATTGACTACAGCTCAGCGTTCAACACCATAGTGCCCTCAAAGCTCATTACTAAGCTAAGGATCCTGGGACTAAACACCTCCCTCTGTAACTGGATCCTGGACTTCCTGACGGGCCACCCCCAGGTGGTAAGGGTAGGTAACAACACATCTGCCACGCTGATCCTCAACACGGGGGCCCCTCAGGGGTGCGTGCTCAGTCCCCTCCTGTACTCCCTGTTCACCCATGACTGCATGGCCAGGCACGACTCCAACACCATCATTAAGTTTGCCGATGACACAACAGTGGTAGGCCTGATCACCGAAAACGATGAGACAGCCTATAGGGAGGAGGTCAGAGACCTGGCCGTGTGGTGCCAGGATAACAACCTCTCCCTCAACGTGACCAAGACTGGACTACAGGAAAAAAAAGAGGACTGAGCACGCCCCCATTCTCATCGACGGGGCTGTAGTGGAACAGGTTGAGAGCTTCAAGTTCCTTGGTGTCCACATCACCAACGAACTATCATGGTCCAAACACACCAAGACAGTCGTGAAGAGGGCACGACAAAGCCTATTCCCCCTCAGGAGACTGAAAAGATTTGGCATGGGTCCTCAGATCCTCAGAAAGTTCTACAGCTGCACCATCGAGAGCATCCTGACTGGTTGCATCACCGCCTGGTATGGCAACTGCTCGGCCTCCGACCGCAAGGCACTACAGAGGGTAGTGCGTACGGCCCAGTACATCACTGGGGCCAAGCTTCCTGCCATCCCTGACCTCCATACTAGGCGGTGTCAGAGGAAGGCCCTCAAAATTGTCAAAGACTCCAGCCACCCTAGTCATAGACTGTTCTCTCTGCTACTGCACGGCAAGTGGTACCGGAGCACCAAGTCTAGGTCCAAAAGGCTTCTCAACAGCTTCTACCTCCAAGCCATAAGACTCCTGAACAGCTAAAGACTCCAGTCACCCCCACCCCATCTTTTTACGCTACTGCTACTCTGTTAATGATTTATGCATAGTCACTTTAACTCTACCCACATGTACATATTACTTCAACTACCTCAACTAGCCGGTGCCCCCGCACATTTACTCTGCACCGGTACCCCCCTGTAGCCTCCCTACTGTTATTTTATTTTACTTTTTTGTTGTTGTTGTTTTCTTTTACTTTTTTATTAAAAAATAAATGCATTGTTGGTTAAGGGCTGTAAGTAAGCATTTCATGGTAATGTCTACACCTGTTGTATTCGGCGCATGTGGCAAATAAAATTTGATTTGATTTGATTTTTATTAGAGAGGGAACACAGACCAAAACAGAAATTCCATTACAATGTGTGTGTGTGTGTGTCTGTGTGTTTATTGTTAAAATGGATCATAAACTCAAATTCTCTATGCCCTAGTTTTTCTGTTTTTAGTGTGAAAGTAACTTTTAACTGTACTGAGAATGACCCAGGGTGGATACAGACAGAGAGAGGGAGATAGTTACACCACTCTAGCCTGTCTCAAATCTCTGGGTTAGAGAGAGAGAGTGTGTGTGTGTGTGTGTGTGTGAGAGAGCTCTTGTTTAGGTTGAAGAGATAACTGTTTAACTGTGATCTCCATTTCCTCTCTCTAAACTAGGCCATAACACACACACACACACACACACACATCCACTACACACACACAATGGGATGATAATGACAGAATTCATTATAATTCAACCTTTGACATGTTTTGTTTTTAACTTTGTGATGAGTTCAGTGTCAATTCTGAATAAAATAGGCTGGAATGGAAAAGACTGAGGGCTCTATTTTAACAAACCTAACGCAATAGTAAATCTATGTGCAGGCGGTAGTGCTATAGGTTTAGGGGTGTGTCAGAAATATTTTTGCTATTTTCACTATCACAATTATCAGCGCAGTTGCTGCCGTTGGGGCGAAAGGGCTTGGTTTTGATGAATAAACAAGTTGTGGGTGTGTTGAGGCTTGGCCCCTTACTGGCCAACCAGAACGTGCTCCATGGCTAAATATGTGGTTGCTTCAAGTTGTGTATTTACGGTCTTTTATGTATTGCCTTGGAATCAACTCCAATTCCAATGTTAGTCCGTTTTAGTTTGTTGAATGGCTTACAGAAACGAAATAACAAAATGTAGACCTATCTTTGCTATGTATGTTAACTTGAACCCATTTGCATGGCTTCAATAGCATTCACACTGATATAAGGGCTAGGCCTACTATAAATTGCATTATGGCTGAGCATGGACATGCCAAACATTGTCAATAAGCAAGATTAAATTAATTATTGATAAGGCCTAAAAAACAGTGAATAATTATAATTAAAGTCTAAACAAAACGAAACAGCAACTTCTTTTAAATAGATTATGTCACACTTAAAGGCACCATCATTTCTCCCGTGGGCATATACAGTGGCTTGCGAAAGTATACACCCCCTTGGCATTTTTCTTGGGGTATGTCTCTATAAGCTTGGCACATCTAGCCACTGGGATATTTGCAAAATCTTCAAGGCAAAACTGCCCCAGCTCCTTCAAGTTGGATCTTTAAGTCATACCACAGATTCTCAATTGGATTGAGGTCTGGGCTTTGACTAGGCCATTCCAAGACATTTAAATGTTTCCCCTTAAATCACTTGAGTGTTGCTTTAGCAGTATGCTTAGGGTCATTGTCCTGCTGGAAGGTGAACCTCCGTCCCAGTCTCAAATCTCTGGAAGACTGAAACAGGTTTCGCTCAAGAATTTAGCGCCATCCATCATTCCTTCAATTCTGACCACTTTCCCAGTCCCTGCCGATGAAAAACATCGCCACAGCATGATGCTGCCACCACCATGCTTCACTGTGGGGATGGTGTTCTCGGGGTGATGAGAGGGGTTGGGTTTGCGCCACACATAGCATTTTCCTTGATGGCCAAAAAGCTCAATTTTAGCCTCATCTGACCAGAGTACTTTCTTCCATATATTTGGGGAGTCTCCTACATGCCTTTTGGCAAACAGCAAACGTGTTTGCTTATTTTTTTCTTTAAACAATGGCTTTTTTCTGGCCACTCTTCCGTAAAGCCCAGCTCTGTGGAGTGTATGGCTTAAAGTGGTCCTATGGACAGATACTCCAATCTCTGCTGTGGAGCTTTGCAGCTCCTTCAGGGTTATCTTTGGTCTCTTTGTTGCCTCTCTGATTAATGCCCTCCTTGCCTGGTCCGTGGGTTTTGGTGGGCGGCCCTCTCTTGGCAGGTTTGTTGTGGTGCCATATTCTTTCAATTTTTTAATAATGGATTTAATGGTGCTCCGTGGGATGTTCAAAGTTTCTGATATTTTTTTGTAACCCAACCCTGATCTGTACTCCACAACTTTGTCCCTGACCTGTTTGGAGAGCTCCTTGGTCTTCATGGTGCTGCTTGCTTGGTGGTGCCCCTTGCTTAGTGGTGTTGCAGTCTCTGGGGCCTTTCAGAACAGGTGTATATATACTGAGATCATGTGACAGATCACTTTTTTTAACTAATTATGTGACTTCTGAAGGTAATTGGTCGCACCAGATCTTATTTAGGGGCTTCATAGCAAAGGGGGTGAATACATATGCACACACCACTTTTCCGTTATTTATTATTTAGAATTTTTTGTAACAAGTTATTTTTTTTATTTCACTTCACCAATTTGGACTATTTTGTGTTCGTCCATTACATGAAATGCAAATAAAAATCAATTTAAATGACAGGTTGTAATGCATCAAAATAGGTAAAATACCAAGGGGGATGAATACTTTTGCAAGGCACTGTAATATCATAACATCGCAGGCTATGTAGGGTTTTACGTACATACTAACTTTTCACAGTAGTTGGATAAATATCCAATATAAATAGAAAGGGAGAATGTCCACTCACTGTTATAATGCTCCCAAATAGGCCTATGTTTTATTAGCATAATCAGAACTATTTTACAGAAGTTGCATTGCAGGTGTGCAACGGACTTTGTCACCATAAAACTAGGAAGGTGAATCATTCTAATAAGTTTGTTTGTAATAAAATGTAATGAAAAACAAGCAATCCTTTTTTATTTTTACAACAATAAATAAATGTAAAATGTAATGGTATCATAAAATCACCAGGATTAAAAAGACATGCATTGCTGTTGAACCAGGCTTCGTTACAGTAGGCCTAAGGGAGGACTTGGGTTTTGAACATATCAAACAGAAAACAAGACATTTTTACAGGTTACAGATAACTTCTAAATGCGAGGTTCACCAGTATTCATCGAGGTTCTCATCTCTCGTTTCATGATTGACATGATGGGCATCCTGCATGTCACACCCTGGTGCTGGGACTCATTATTGTTTATCCAGGGTGTGTGCAGTCTATGTGTTTATGTTCTAGGTTGGGTGTCTAGGTTGTTGTTTTCTAGGTTTGTTCAATGACTCCCAATCGGAGGTAACGAGTGTCAGCTGTTCGGCTCGTTATCTCTGATTGGGAGCCATATTTATTCTGTATGTTTTCCTGTGGGGTTGGTGGGTTTTTGTTCTATGTTCAGTCGGTGTACTGAGGACGTTACGGATCGTGTTTTGTTTTGTCGTTATTTCACATTAAAGTCATCATGTTCACTCCCAACGCTGCGCTTTGGTCCTACTTTATTGGCGATCGTGACAGAAAAACCCACCACAACAAGACCAAGCAGCGTGTGAAGGGGCAACAGGACCTACCTACGCAGGATTTATGGGAGCCTCCTAAGGACTTTTGGACATGGGAGGAGATACGGGCTGGAAAGGGTCCTTGGGCACAACCAGAGGAGTACCACCGCCCTCGTGAAGAGCTGGAGGCAGCTGCAGCCGAGAGGAGGTGGTATGAGGAGGCAGCGCGGAGTCGAGGCTGGAAGCCCGTGGTTACTCCCCAAAAATTTCTTGGGGGGGGGCTAAAAGGGAGTGTGGCGAAGGCAGGTAGGAGACCTGCGCCTACTCCCTGGACTGACCGTGGAGAGCGGGAGTACGGGCAGACACCATGTTACGCAGTAGAGCGCATGGTGTCTCCTGTACGCAGGCATAGCCCGGTGCGGTACATTCCAGCTCCTCGTATCGGCCGGGCTAGATTGAGTGTTGAGCCGGATGTCATGAGGCCGGCCCCACGCAGCAGGCCACCAATGCGTCTCCTCGGGCCGGCTTACATGGCACCAGCCCTACGTATGGTTTCCCCGGTTCGCCCACATAGCCCGGTGCGGGTTATTCCTCCTTCCCGTACTGGTCGGGCGACGGGGAGCATACAACCAGGTAGGGTTGGGCAGGCTCAGTGCTCAAGGGAGCCAGTACGCCTGCACGGTCCGGTATTTCCGGCGCCACCTCCCCGCTCCAGCCCAGTACCACCAGTGCCTACACCACGCACCGAGCCTCCTGTGTGTTCCCAGAGTCCTGTGCGTCCTGTTGCTGCTCCCCGCACTAGCCCTGAGATGCGTGTCCTCAGCCCGGGACCTCCTGTTCCGGCACCACGCACCAGGCCTACGATGCGCCTCAGACGGCCAGAGTCTGCCGTCTGCCCAACGGCGCCTGAACTGCCCGTCTGCCCAACGCCGTCTGAACTGTCCGTCTGCCAAGCGCCGCAGGAGCTGCCCGTCTGCCATGAGCCTGCAAAGCCGCCCGTCTGCCATGAGCCTACAGAGCCGTCCGCCAGACCGGAGCCGCTAGAGCTCTCCGCCAGACAGGAGCAGCCAGAGCCTTCCGCCAGACAGGATCAGCCAGAGCCTTCCGCCAGACAGGATCGGCCAGAGCCTTCCGCCAGACAGGATCAGCCAGAGCCTTCCGCCAGACAGGATCCGCCAGAGCCGTCCAGCCGGGATCCGCCAGAGCCGTCCAGCCGGGATCCGCCAGAGCCGTCCAGCCGGGATCCGCCAGAGCCGTCCAGCCGGGATCCGCCAGAGCCGTCCAGCCGGGATCCGCCAGAGCCGTCCAGCCGGGATCCGCCAGAGCCGTCCAGCCGGGATCCGCCAGAGCCGACCAGCCAGGATTCGCCATTCAGCCTGGTACTGCCCCTTAGTCCGGTACTGCCCCTTAGTCCGGTACTGCCCCTTAGTCAGGTGCTGCCCCTTAAACCGGTGGGGGTCATTTGGAGGAGGCTACATAAGCGGGAAGTGACTATGGTGGGGTGGTGGTCTAGGCCGGAGCCAGAACCGCCACCGAGGAGGTATGCCCGCCCAGCCCTCCCCTGTTTGGGGGTTTTGAGGCGCGGTCGCAGTCCGCGCCTTTAGGGGGGGGTACTGTCACACCCTGGTGCTGGGACTCATTATTGTTTATCCAGGGTGTGTGCAGTCTATGTGTTTATGTTCTAGGTTGGGTGTCTAGGTTGTTGTTTTCTAGGTTTGTTCAATGACTCCCAATCGGAGGTAACGAGTGTCAGCTGTTCGGCTCGTTATCTCTGATTGGGAGCCATATTTATTCTGTATGTTTTCCTGTGGGGTTGGTGGGTTTTTGTTCTATGTTCAGTCGGTGTACTGAGGACGTTACGGATCGTGATTTGTTTTGTCGTTATTTCAACATTAAAGTCATCATGTTCACTCCCAACGCTGCGCTTTGGTCCTACTTTATTGGCGATCGTGACACTGCATGGCTAAAATAATGTGAGCCTGCCTACAATGCATAGATAAAAAGGGAGTGTCAGCTCACTGTTTTATTCCTCTCAAACGTTATATTTTAATAAAGCTTTGGTGATTAAGATTTATTTCTAAGCGGTTTCAGGAGCCAAACCCTTTATTGACAGTCTTGACTACTTCGCGACTGCAAACAAAAGTATTAATTGAGAGGAGCTGAGGCTATGCTTGTTTTTTTATCAAATAAAACCAAAATGAGAAAAACATTAGTTTTTTATGTTTCTAAATACGAAGTATACAGGCACCAAAAGCACATTACGCTACTCTTGTTCCATGTGCAAATGGGCAGTGTGCGTCACGGCTGGATAGGCAGCGTTTCCACTGTCAAAATTCATGCCATAACTAACTGCATTACTGCTTAAAACAGCTTTTGTTTGGCCTTAAATATCGCTATCAGCGCTGCCTGAAATTAGCACTTTGGATCATGTTTTTAAGGACACACCTCAAATATTTCCACCCCGCCCATCTGAGTGCAAGCGAGCTGATATAAGACAGGTAAATTGCAGAACAATTCCTGTGTGCCAGTTTTTACATGACGAAATTGCAAACAAACGTGTGTTTGACACTTGCGCCGCCTTAACGCCAAAAATAGAGCCCTGGAATAGAATAGAATAAAATAAAAAAGATGAGATTAGAGTAGAGTAGCATATCATTTTATGTGGAAATGTGGTTTGCAACAGAGACTGATCAGTGGAAGGCAGCACTGACCCACCCCTGCACCACGCCTGTCCACTTGTGATGGGGTCACGTCCACTCCTCCAGCCCTCCCCGCTGCCCTGGCCGTCCACTTTTGATGAGGTCAGCAGGCGCAGCTCACCGTCCCGCCCAACGCTCTACTTCTGTTCTGTCCTCTTTTGATGAGGTCACAAAGGATGGACGGGGACATAGGAGGTCAACAAGGCCTCAGGGCTAACACTCGCTTGTGTGTGTGTGCGTGTGTGTGTGTCTGTGTGTCCTAGCCAGCTGTCAGTGGTATATATAAACACACACAGTCCATACATCATTGGGTATGTGGTAATATTGGGAGATAACACACACGCTTTAGCACCAGGCTAGTTTTCCTTCAGCTAAACCTTGGGAACAGTTATGATCGGCCAACGTCCCCGCTTTGTCAGGCCTCACACACACACACACACACACACACACACACAGACACACACACACACCTGTCCGTGCAGGGCATTGAGAATCCCTCTGACCTCCACGTGATGTCAGAAGGACGTTCCGTAGACTTCGATCACATGCCCCTGTGTTCCACTTACAGATTCACACACATATTATTGTGTGTGTGTGTGTGTGTGTGTGTTTGAGCCCTCCACTAAAGGTTACTGATTGCGGTGACAGGCTCCAGAAAGCCCCCCTAAACCCAGCAGATTTACCCAGCAGCTGCTGCTCCGGCCTGGGCCTTGCTGGCCTCTCACATCCCCCTCTCTCTCTGGAGCTCATCAGGTGGACACACACACCCCCACCCATACATCCACACACACACACACACACACACATACACCAGATGGGCCAGGGGACCTCGTCGTCAACCCGACCCGATCAGGGGAGGACGTAGACCGATGGAAAGTTGGCACCAAGTCCTCAGGAGGCGTGGGAAAGGAAAGGTGTGTGGAGAGATGCCTGCCTGTGGATATGATATGACACCCAGAGAGACTGGAGGAGATTCACTTTAGCTGTTAGGATTTGTCACCTCTCTGCAAAGCTTTGCTTGAGGTGGGTGACCAGAGAGTAGACTACAGTAGATATACTGTACATGTCTGGTTCACCTCACTTTAGTGTACATTCAATTATTTACATGCAAACTGTTCGTTGCAGTTGTCTCAACTTAAGTACAATAATCCAATCATGGTGCATATATTTTCATGCTCTAAAACGAGCCTATTGCTTTCTTGAACTGCTCCCTTTTAACAGAAACATAATCAGCTGTCAACCATTTCCTCAAGGGTCTGATAGTGGTGGCAGGGGTGGGAGGTGACTTCAGGTTAGAACAAAGCTCCATTGAGATTTTGACATTTCTGTTTTAAAAACATATTTGTACAGGCTTATCAGTAGGTTTGGTTAAATGCATTATGTGTGGGGGAAAAACAAAGTTTTTGTGTACCCATTAGTATTGTACAACCGTCTCTAGTTATACTAGATGATGATCATGTTATCTCCAAAGAAGTTATAGTAATGTTAATAGGTATATTTTCGCTGTATTTAAATGCCAAGGATCAATTACAAAATAATCAGACTTTATGAGTAGATTTTACCTTAATCAAATCAAATGTATTTATTTGTCACATGCGCCGAATACAACAGGTGTAGACTTTACCGTGAAATGCTTACTTACAAACCCTGTACTTACCATACAATAAAAGGAGAGAGGGAGAGAGAGAAAGAGAGCAGTATAACTGATATCAGGTCTGTGAAGTCCTAATTACAGGGAGAGATAAGGCTCAGAAAGGTTCCATTCCATCTACAAATACCTGACTAAAAGGTACCTTAATGCCCTGATGTATATCACATATCAGCAGCAGTCAATAAATGCCTCTATGTGCGTGCGTGTGTGTGTGTGTGTGTGTGTGTGTGAGAGTGTTTGGATGTGTGCATTATGAATTCAGTGCTATAAAGCATATTTCTGAGAAGAGTATATATTTTTTCTTATACAATAATAATGTTCTGCATTTACGTTTGCTTTCTATTGTAAAGAGCAAACTCATCCATTATAGCACCTACAGTGCCTTCAGAAAGTATTCACACCCCTTGACTCTTTCTACATTTTGTTGTGTTACAGCCTGAATTCAAAATAAAACTGTTTCAACCATCTACACACAATACCTCATAATGACAAAGTTAAAATATGTTTTTTTTTAGCAAATTTATTGAACATGAAATGAAATGTCTCATTTAAATAAGTATTCACACCCTTGAGTCAATACTTTGTAGAAGCACCTTTGGCAGCGATTACAGCCTTGAGTCTCTCTGGGTACGTCTCTAAGAGCTTTCCCCACCTGGATTGTGCAACATTTGCCCATTATTATTTTCAAAATTGTTCAAGCTCTGTCAAATTGGTTTTTGATCGTTGCTAGACAACCATTTTCTTGTCTTGCCATAGATTTTCAAGTAGATTTAAGTCAAAACTGTAACTTGGCCACTCAGGAACATTCACTATCTTCTTGGTAAGCAACTCCAGTGTAGATTTGGCCTTGTGTTTTAGGTTATTGTCCTGCTGAAAGGTGAATTCATCTCCCAGTATCTGGTGGAAAGCAGACTGAACCAGGTTTTCCTCTAGGATTTTGCCTGTGCTTAGCTACATTCGGTTTCTTTTTTATCCTGAAAAACTCCACATTCCTTAACGATTACAAGCATACCCATAACAAGATGCAGCCATCACTTTGCTTGAAAATATGGAGAGTGATACTCAGTAATGTGTTGGATTTGCCCAAACATAACACTTTGTATTCAGGCCAAAACGTTAATTGCTTGTTGCAAACTGGATGCATGTTTTGGAATATTTGTATTCTGTACAGGCTTCCTTCTTTTCATTCTTTCAATTAGGTTAGTATTGTGGAGTAAGTACAATGTTGTTGATCCATCCTCGGTTTTCTCCTTTCACAGCCATTAAACTCTGTAACTGTTTTAATGTCACCATTGGCCTCATGGTGAAATCTCTGAGCTGTTTCCTTCCTCTCCGGCAACTGAGTTAGGAAGGACGCATGTATCTTTGTAGTGACTGGGTATAATGATACACCATGCAAAGTGTAATTAATAACTTATCCATGCTGAAATGGGTATTCAATGTCTGCTTAAATTTTTTTCACCCATCTACCATTAGGTGCCCTTCTTTACGAGGCATTGGAAAAATTCCCTGGTCTTTGTGGTTGAATCTGTGTTTGAAATTCCCTGCTCGACTGAGGGACCTTACAGATACAGTAATTATATGTGTGGGGTACAGAGATGAGGTAGTCATTAAAAAATAATGTTAAATACTATTATTGCACACAGAGTGAGTCCATGCAACTTATTATGTGACTTGTTAAAGGAGTTGAATACTTATTGACTGAAGACATTTCAGCTTTATTTTTTAAATATATTTGTTAACCAAAAAAGTGAAAAACATGATTCCACTTTGACATTATGGGGTATTGTGTGTAGGCCAGTGACAAGAAAATCTAAATGTGTTAAAAAACATATAATAATAATAATTAAAGTCAAGGGGTGTGAATACTTTCTGAAGGCACTGTATATCTAACGGTGATGTACAATTTGGCAGCTATATTACTCTAAAATTCTCACTACCTATAGACTTAACCCTTGTATTATGTTAAAAAATGCAAGATGTGAGGGTTATTTTTTTTGTTAAATCACAATTCTCTATAAAAAAGCCTACTGTTAATCCATTACATCATGTTACTATTATTTTACTTTTCAGTTTGTTTCATTTAGAAATGTATATTATTCTGTTCCGTACATTGTCTTGTATATCTGTGTTCTGATTTGTATTATACTGTATACACAGACTGTACTCTCTTGTCTACTCCTTGTATATGTGTGTTCTGATTTGTATTATACTGTATACACAGACTGTACTCTCTTGTCTACTCCTTGTTTAGCTGTATTTTGATTTGTTTGCTATCTCTGTGTTGTTTTATGCCCCAGTGTTTTGTCACTGTTATCTCTGCCCTCTCTCGCACACAACACACACACACACACACACACACACACACACACACACACACACACACACACACACACACACACACACACACACACACAGACACACACACACTCACACGCACGCACACACACACACACACACACACACACAAACACAGTTATTGTCACACTCTGTTTTAGCAGTAAACAACCAAACAACTTACCTAGAAATTTAGTTTGTATCTAATAATATGTGTTCCATCCGACTGTCTACCGTACCCTTTAATTTCCCCCACTCACACACTGTCCACATAGACATATACTGATGTCTTTCTGTCTGACACACACACACACACACTCTCACACACTCACACACACTCACACACCCACACAACCTCACATACACACACACAGAGAGAGAGGCACGCTCTGTCCCGTGGGTCCTGCAGTGAGGTTGTTATAGCAGGGCTATGCAGGAGGGCTTTGAAATTGGCCCTTTCCTTCATGTGACAATTGTACCTGCTGCTAGGCCATTAGACCACTTACTACAGCCCCTCGCTCTCTCACTCCCCACCTCTACCACCGCATGACATGGACACGGTGTTTGTAGGAGTGCCTATGTTTATTTTGTCTAGATCCGCGTACATGAGATGGTTGGACAATCTGTCTTTCTGCTATCGACAAAGCTGTGTCAGTTGTTAAAAGGACCTTTTGTATTTATTTCTCTCACCAATTCATTCACCAATTTGTTTTTGCAGAGGCACTTAAATTATGTTTGAAATTAACTTTATATTTCATATTTCAACGTACAAATGGATAGAATTACGGTTCATGCGCCCCCTCAATATCAATGGAAATGGCATGCTGTCCCTGTTCCTCTCTCTCTCCCCTGGCCATAGTACAGTGGTGGGCTGACCAGAGTCCATAGCGCCCTCTATCCATCCTATGGTGAACTGCAGCCTGCGCTCGGTGGCAGGAAGCTTTAAAGCTCAGACTGTGTGTTTCTCTGGAACCATTGTAAGTAACTCAGAACGTACACACACACACGCACACACACACACACACACACACACACACACACACACACACACACACACACACACACACACACACACACACACACACCAAGCCGTCTGAGAGCTGACCTGAATGAACTTGCCCTCGCCTATTGACTGCTGTGATTGATGCCTGGTCGGCCCAGGTCTGATAATTTCTCTACAGATGTCAACAGCCTGTGACCACAGGGTCATCATCGTCTTTAACATTTCACACACACACACAGTCAGTCACACGTACACTCTCTCACACACACTCACACAGTCAGTCACACGTACACTCTCTCACACACACTCACACAGTCAGTCACACGTACACTCTCTCACACACACTCACACAGTCAGTCACATGTACACTCTCTCACACACACTCACACAGTCAGTCACACGTACACTCTCTCACACACACTCACACAGTCAGTCACACGTACACTCTCTCACACACACTCACACAGTCAGTCACACGTACACTCTCTCACACACACTCACACAGTCAGTCACACGTACACTCTCTCACACACACTCACACAGTCAGTCACACGTACACTCTCTCACACACACTCACACAGTCAGTCACACGTACACTCTCTCACACACACTCACACGACAGCGGCACTCGACTGCTCTAACAAAAGAAGCCCTAGTGAGTTTGTTCAGACAAATGCCATGTACACTATACAACACCACTCTGGGTGGTCCTCTGTAGCTCAGCTGGTAGAGCACGGCGCTTGTAAAGCCAAGGTAGTTGGTTCGATCCCCGGGACCACCCATACACAAAAATGTATGCACGCATGACTGTAAGTCGCTTTGGATAAAAGCGTCTGCTAAATGGCATATTATTATTATTATCCATACATACACATTGTATCTATGCTTTCCCTTCATTGTGATAATGCACTCGTGTAAGAGGGATCGTGTGTGTGAGGGACCATGTGTGTGAGTGAATGTGTGTTTCAGTGAATGTGTGTTTGAGTGAATGTGTGTTTGAGTGAATATGTGTTTGAGTGAATGTGTGTTTGAGTGAATGTGTGTTTGAGTGAATGTGTGTTTGAGTGAATGAGTGTGTGAGTGAATGTGTGTTTGAGTGAATGAGTGTGTGAGTGAATGTGTGTTTGAGTGAATGTGTGTTTGAGTGAATGTGTGTTTGAGTGAATGTGTGTCACACAGACATGACTCTGAAGAGTCAAACGAGGACCTGTGTGACATTTGTGTAATGCCGCTGGCTTTGTGTGTGTGTGTGTTTGTGTGTTTGAATGAGAGTGTGTGTAGCAGTTATTGACTCATATTGACAGAGGAGCAATCAGTGTGGTTGGCTAGTGCATATTTAAGACCCTCCGTATTCAGTTAGGCAGGAGAGGAGAGACTGAGAGGGGAGGAGGGGAGAGGAGTTACTGAATTGTATTTCATCATAATTCACACTGCTTACTGCTCTGAATCTAAACATTTCCATATACCTCAGAAGCCCTAAAGGGGTCACTGTCAACAAGGAAAGACACTGTAACACAATCAATATGTCTGGACAGACCACTACCCCCCCTCAGAAAGAGATTGAGAGAGAAATGAAAGAGAGACCCCTCTCCTTGGCAAAGAGAATTGGCTGGCATGCTGTTCACTCAGAATGACGCCATCTCTCTCTCTCTCTCTCTCTCTCTCTCTCTCTCTCTCTCTCTCTCTCTCTCTCTCTCTCTCTCTCTCTCTCTCTCTCTCTCTCTCTCTCTCTCTCTCTCTCTCTCTCTCTCTCTCTCTCTGGCTCTCTCTCTCTCCCTCGCTGTCTTGCTCTCTCACTCATTTGGGCTGGTGTTACTCTAACAGTTATTTTTTAACACAAAAACCCAGTATGTGAATTCAACCCCTGTACTCAAAAAAGTTACAAACCTAATACAACAAGTGGAATTTTACTTTATGTTGTATTGTTACATTCTCCATAACATTAGACAGAGAGACGTGCAGAGAACAGTGCAAAGTTGCAGGAAGAAGTTGTGTATTTGTGCTTCTAAATGCATTTATACGTACTGGAATGTGTGTGGCCTGTTTGTTTGATATGTATGTGTGTGTGTGTGTGTCCTGGGGGATTTGACTGAACACAGGTACGTTGTTTGTCTGTAGTCTAGCTGCACCGCGGCCGTGCTAACATGTCTTTCTCCCATTTACATTATAGACACACCAATTAAAATCCATTTCAAATGGCCCCGACACACACACACACACACGCGCGCACAACACTTTCACACACTCGCACCGCACAGCTTTGAAACCTTTCTTTAGTATCTTTTTAATCAATACCCTGCTTTGCTGCTGCAGAGATTGAATGTCTGTATACCTTAAAAACAACAACATTCAAATGAAATGAATAAATTAGGAAGATGTAGCTTTTCCTAAATAGTGGTTGAAATTGAAATGATCACTCTCTTGCATGGATTCGTTGGCTTAGTTTGGGAAGAATTTGAGAGTAATCCATAAAAAAAAAAAAATGTTAGTTAGTTTTTCTATGTCATTGAGCAAAAACATTTTTGGAAAAAGGATGATTATCACGATAAGGTATCACAGTTTTATATATTTTTTCTAATTGTCTGATTTTCTGATGGTTCAGTTGAATCCAGTGATGATCGTTAATAGGGGTAAGGATGTGGTGAATGACCGCTTGTGTGTCTGTGTGTGTGGCCCTTGCCGTGTTCCAAGGCAGGTTGGTGTACGCTGAAACTAATTTTCCTAAAACAGAAACTCCCACTGGACACACACACTGATATATTTGCAAGCAGTGTGTTAGTGTACTCAATGTATTTCAAAGGTTTTATTTTCCTGTATTTTTGTGTTAATGCAGGTAAGGAGAGAAAGAGACAGAGAGAGAGAGAGAGAGAGAGAGAGAGAGAGAGAGAGAGAGAGAGAGAGAGAGAGAGAGAGAGAGAGAGAGAGAGAGAGAGAGAGAGAGAGAGAGAGAGAGAGAGAGAGAGAGAGAGAGAGAGAGAGAGAGAGAGAGAGAGAGAGAGAGAGAGAGAGAGAGAGAGAAAAAGATACAAAGAGAGACAGAGAGAGAGAGAGAGAGAGAGAGAGAGAGAGAGAGAGAGAGAGAGAGAGAGAGAGAGAGAGAGAGAGAGAGAGAGAGAGAGAGGGCCGTACGTCTCTGCTAAAGTATTTGTTTACAGCCAAGAGAAAGCTGCATTGATTCCAACTCATCTTTGTCGATGCATATAGACTGAAGGATACATCATAACAGAGGTATGCCTGGCCAGACGGGTGTGTATGTGCGTGTGCGTGTGGGGTGTTATAGCCCTCATAACTCACACCCCATAATGATTTCCTCATATGATCATGTTTTAATTAATAGAAGGATGAATGGATGGCCCTCCTATGATGCCACAGTTATCTCTAGGCATGCAGCAATAGTCGCTCGTTGCTAATGATCTATTAACACAGTGAGAAAATAGGGGAGGGAAATGTTGATTTTATATCACATCCATTTGGTGGATACTAGGTGAAATACAGTATTTATCTTTTATTGGAAAAGTATTAATATAGGATTAGATCAGAGATAGATCAGTCACTTTTTGTTCTATGTGTATGAGTCTGTGTTGAAATACACACGCACACACACACGCTTCTAAGCAGGGCCACCGACCAGATTGGTTTGGGGAGATGTTTTTATCTCTGTTCCTCCAAACCTGATAATCACAACACTTCTCTTTCATCTGTACATCCCCCCTTTCCACCCCTCCGCTCCCTCATCCTCTCATCCGTCCAGGGGAGAGATGATAACACAGAACAGGGGGAGAGAGAGAATAAAAAAGAAAGGGAAATACATGTTAGAGGAAATAGGGTTCATCCCCCTGTGTGTGTGTGGAGCACAGAGCCAGTCAGAGACTATTAACACCCACTACTCAGCTGAGAAACACAATAGTTAGCGGAACGCCGGTGCTCCTGAATTTTCCTAGCAGTGGGAATTGCGTCGTTCCGAGGAGCCGAGAATACAGTCCCTGCTGGGGTTGGAAGGCGGGGAGCCGCTGACATGCGCATGGAAAGGACACAGCCAGCGCCGGGAAAAACATGTCCCAATCATTCCCAAATCGTTTGCAAATCATTCCTCAATCATTCCACAACAAAGACAGTCCAGAATCTCGGACTGGGAAATATACTCCCTATTTTACTGCTGAGATGGTTATGGGTTTTTCATTTAATTTTCCTTTTTGGAGAGTGTGAAAGACACTGAAATCAATTCCATTATGAAACTAACTGATGTAACATAACGGGATATCCACCTATTGCTTGAGTGAGGCCAAGCTTGGATTTTCAGCAAGTACTTTACTGTGAAATGTTAAAATAACATGAAAAATAAATGTCCTCCTTTGATCCTTTTACCCTGTCTCACTCTGTCCAGCGGACATATGCAGAAATCATAGCGTGAGCACGCGCTTTGAACACATGACGGTCAGAGGAATTGCTTCATTTGACTAATCTTGTCACTTTCAGACAGACGGGTAGAGCGTTAGAGAGGGAGAATAAAGGAAGAGAAGGAAAAGAACAGAGGGACTGAGAGAATGACAGACTTGCCAATAAACAGATGGAACGGTGTATTTGCATGGCGCGGCTTCATTCACAACATTTGGTATCACCCTGGTCTGAGAGCCTTTATCTCCCCACTTTACAGAATGAACTGATAACAACTGCCCTGAGAGAGAGAGAGACAGAGAGACAGAGAGACAGAGAGAGAGAGAGAGAGAGAGAGAGAGAGAGAGAGAGAGAGAGAGAGAGAGAGAGAGAGAGAATGCACTGGTTCTTTAAATCCCCCTCTCCTCACCTCTCTCTCTCTCTCTTCACCGCTCACTGTCGTTATTCCTCTGCCCCCTCCCTCCCTCCGTCCCATTCTCTCTCTCTTTGTCTCTGCCCTCCACTCTCCACCTGCTCGGCTGCTCTCTCTCTCTCTCTCCGTGCATGCAGACCGAGCCCCTCTGCCATTGGCCGCCCGTCCACCAATGAGCAGCCCGGATGGGCCAGAGGGACTACATATGCAAAGCCTTGCTACATATTAATGAGCTCCAATCGTGGCTTTAAGTCCTTGATTAGAAGAGTGCTAGAGCTTTTGGTCCCAACTAGCTGGCTGCTGTGCCTATAGGCTTGTCACAAGGAGGACCACTGTGTCTGATTGCAGTGCTCTGACAGGAACGGCAATAGAGAGAGAGAGAGAAGAGAGAGAGAGAAGAGAGAGAAGAGAGAGAGAGAGAGAGAGAGAGAGAGAGAGGAGGACAGGAGAGGAGGAGGAGAGCAGAAAAAAACTTTGATTTATAGAGGAGGCTTTCTCACATTATGGTGGCAGTGCGCAGATGGATTCCATAGAACTTTCCCTGCCTGAATATTTCTCCCTACACTCTGAACAAGAGTAGGTAAATTTTACCTTTTTACTACTTATTTTCTTACTTCTTGTCATTGTGAATGCCTTTGACTGTGTGTGTCTGTGTGTGCCGTGCTCGTGTTTGTTAGTAGGAGTGTGTGTGTTATTTTGTTTGATGCTGCGGAGGTGGCTGGTAGCATGTCAAGGTTGTTTCCGCTGTCAGGTAGTGTGTGAAAATGTGTCTGTTTGACTGTGTGTAACAGTGTAACAGTATGCGTCTGTCTACCTTTGCTGGGCTGCGGTACAGACAGAAGCCCTCACTCAGCGTGAGGAATTGAATTTCTGCCGCTCCACCTGAGTAGGACACACACTCTCCCACACATACACTCTGGCATGTCGGTCCCAGCACAGAGAGCCATACTGCTTTATGATCCACTTTATAATAGAGAGTGTGTGTGTGGTATGGGAGGTTTAAGTCTTAGTTTATTAGGTAGGGTCAGTGTGTTCAGCGTGTGTGAGGGCTGTCCGTCAGCCAGCCGACAGAGTGAGAGGGGGAGCGGGGCGACCAGGAGGGAGAGGGAACGGATAGAAGCGGCAGGGGGAGGAGGAGGGGGAGAAAGCGCTCTTAAATGCCAGGAGAGCTTGAATTTCAGACGGCCAGCACAGCATGTGGCCCTGCCGTGGCATTAGAGACAACAGCGCGCTGCGCCGCTCCGCACGGACACACCACACACACACGCTGCTCCTTTAGCCAGCGCTTTGCTCTTTTTGGCTTGTGTTAAGGACAGCGTTAAAAATGCAGATTAACTGGCTGGTGGAGCAGGCAGGCGGATGTGGACAGAGAGGACCGTGTGTGTGTGTGTGTCGAGTGTTTTATGTAAATAGAGAATCAGGGACAGGGAGCATCAATCCCATACCTCTCTGTCTACAGACACACAACACAGAGAACAGTGACAATCGCCAGAAGATTATAAAATAAATGTTTTAGTTAGTTACTTTATTGTATTTCATAAATACATTTGAGGAGAATTCCAGGTGACAGAATGATCTAAAATGTAGAGTCTAAATCAAATAGAAGTCCTGGTTTTGGAAAAATGAATAATTCCCAAATCGCACGCTCCGCACTCTGTTTGGTAACGCTCGGTCTTAAGTAATGTGAATAGAATAAGGAGAAAACAATTGAGCGATAGATAGAGTGAAGAGAAGAGCTGGACAAGTTGACTTTGTTCCAGTGTTTCTAAAGGAAACCACGGCACTCTTAACCCCTGCCCTGGACTGTGTCTGAACGCTGATAACGCTTCTAAAGTGGAGCCTCGCTTTCCAGCCTTCTTACAGACTATACACACACACACACACACACACACACACACACACACACACACACACACACACACACACACACACAGACCAGAGGTTAATAACATAGAGAGAAAGAATGGCTAGATTGGTAATCTACATAGAGAGAAATAAAAGGTCATTAATGTGAAGGTACACAACCCAACCACTCTACCTGTATGCCTACCGACTTTCTGTACGTGTATGTTTGTGGGGGTGTGTTTGAACAGTGTGTGTGTTGTTATGTGGATACGGTGGGTGTAAAACCCTAGCTTTGGAATATACTTCTCCTCTTCGGAAACCTTGTGTAAATATACACAATTATTTATTTCTAAATGACACGGATAAGACAGGAAATGTACATGATTTTATGATGAATTTATGGATTTTGTATATTTGAGAATTGACTGTATTTGAGAATATGGTATATTTGAGCATTTTGTAAGGAGAGTGTGTGAATTGCAGTGGTGTGACTGAGATATAGCGAGAGGAGCTTAGAAAGTGTGAAGGACATGTAGATTGTAAGGAGACACAGAAGATTCAGGAGACAGTCTTTTCTACTGTCTATAACGATGGGCTTTAGCCTGGTTTTCCCCTGTCTCAGCGTCATTAGTTATCCGGGGTTAGAGTCGCTTCTCATAGAGAAACACACCGTCTGAATCCCTCCCTTAGTACCGGCCGTACCCAGGCTTTACTCATAGTCATTACTCACCTCTCTCACCGCTCGCTCCTCGCTCACCTCCTACATAGAAATTGACGAGTGGGATACTAATTGATATATTATGGATAATGATAATAATAATAACAACAAGTGCCATTTTGACGATTATCATAATTATATTCCCTTCATGCCTGAACATACATTTAATTTGCATGTCATTAAGGGTTGTTCCCCTCTTACTTAGTTTAATTTATTTAGTGTGTTTGTTGTTGCTGGTTATTCCTAGAGGTCACGGGGATGGTGAATGCAGATTGTCATGACGGGTTTTGGATTGAAAGAATAGTGGAATGATTTGAAAGGCTTGGACCGATTCTTGAACCTGTGAAGGTGTATTTTGCGGATTGTGTGTTTTGTAGAACACTTTAGATATATTGTCAGATATTACTGTGCATCTATGTCCCAGATAAAGGGTGGTGCATGTGATTTTTTAAATTGCACATTTAAATGTTATATATTTTTTTAATTGGATGTATACGGTAACTTATTTATGTACTCGATGCACTATATAAAGGATATGATTTTCAATGTTTGGAATGTGACTAATTAAAAAACATAAGGGAGATAATGTATTTTAGCATCTTTTAGCATTTCTAAAAACACTTTGTCAGAGAGCCGACAATGCACCCTGTTCTTGTGTATATGTGTAAAATTGCTTTGCAGTTTTGCAGATAGGACAGTGATATAAAATGTAATGATTATGCAAATTTTATATTTAGGACATTTAAATAATATATATTCTAAGCAATTGCATGATTGTATTTTTTTGTAGCTCTTTTCACGATTTTGCATTCTCTAGCACGAATGTGGTGTATTTAACATATGTGTACATTTTTATTACAGTAACAATTTAAACAAACTGAGTATGCCTGTTTAGATTTTAGGGGGATTTGACTGGATTATACCTTCATGTCCTGAATTAAATTGAAAAGACAAGATGATTTGCATTTACAGTATAAAATAAATTCTCACTTTAGTTTTACAATTATAATAAAGGCATCCACTAGAACAGAGTCCCTCCACTAGAATAATAGGTCATTCCCTAACAGATCTATCATTTTGTAATGAATGGTTTCTAATGGAGAACTCTGTCCGTGTCCAAGTGAGAGCCTCCTCCTTCTACAGATCACACCACATTCTGATATAACTAACCAGCCTAGAGAAAAGTTTATGATTTTATGTCTCTCGTTCTGTCGTTCTCTGTGTGGAGGAGATGAAAGCACTGGAGGAAGGGATCAGGGGAATCGAGGGAGATTGCGTAAATTAAATTCCTTTTAATCTCCTTATAAAATCATTTACTTAATTCATCTGTCAAATCATGTCAATATGTGCTGTGCTGAGTGTGTGTGTGTGTGTGTGTGTGTGCGCGCATCTGTTTGTGGGTTTGTGCTGCGGTGATTGTGTATGTATATGTGTGTGTGTGTGTGTGTGCTCATATGATTCTGTGTGTGTGTGGCTTAGCCCCCTGCCCGATCAGGCTGGTGTGTAGAGGTGTCATAGGGTGTATTTTTATGCATATGTGTTACACCGTGGCCCCTGCTGTCCCATTGTCTTCACAAACACACACACGGTGGCGGTGGTGGCCCCTCTTGTGCAGGGTGTGAGGCATTCGAAGGGTAATTAACTGTGGTTAAAAGACAGAGCCTCCTGAGCAGACCCATTCACCCCTGAGAGACGGAGAGCAATACGTGCTTCTGTGGACGTGCACACACACACACACACGTAAAATTAAATTTTACACACGTTGACAAACACACAACACACACTCAGTGATACACAGACACACACAAGCACATGCACGTACAACAAAATCACACACACGAGCACACACACTCGGCTACTAATGTGAGCAGAAAGCCAAGGATAAAAAGAGGAGGAGGCCTTGATGATGTGATTGTCAATTTATCTGATTTATGTTCAATCCATCAGGGTGTGTGACTGGGGTGTGTGACTGGGGTGTGTGTGTGTGTGTGTGTGTGTGTGTGTGTGTGTGTGTGTGAGTGTGTGTGTCAACAAGATCTCACGGTTTGACCAATTTGACTTCAGATTCTGATGTTAGTCCACATTTCTCCAAACATCAAATTTCAAAGTTTCTCCATATTTTGAGATATTTTGGTCTCCACTGCTGTCGCCTAATTCTGAGCCAGAGCTTGCAGCTTACGCCCATCCACCACCCACGTCCACAACACCCTAGCAAAACCCAAGCATACTTGATGGTAGTATTGCTCACCGTTGCCCCTAGTGGCTGGTTTTGAAGGCATCTCCCGACATCCTGGGTACATGGACGGACGTCGGATTTCGAAGTGGATCTTGCACGACCTGGCTGGTTTCCTCATAAAAGTGTTGGCTTTTATGAGGACTTGAAATAGCCTTAAGATGGACAACACCAGCTGAGGCACACAGAAACGGCCGCACCATTCAAGAGGTACGCGTTGCAATTAGCAATTACACCCCATGTCGCTGTTGCTACAGAGGCGGAACCCTTCCCACCTTTCAATTCAGTTCCTCTCTGCTACACTCATCCCCCCATCTCTCTCTCTGTCCCTCTCTCTCTCTCTCTCCATTCCTTCGCTCCTCTCGCCCCCTTGCGGATTCCGCTCCTCCGTCATTCAAGCATCCCGGCGCTCCCTTTTTATTTTTTTAAATCTTCGTCTAGAAAAAGAGAGATAGTGTGAATTGACAGGTGATCGTTTATCATGTCATCTCCATGATTTGTGTTTTTTTTTTCAGCACTAGGGATAGTGGTCTTTCACATACCTCCATGGCCAAAATAATACTGTTATAATTACACAGATTATAGAAGCCAACAACATTGTTATTTGTGTTCTGTCCTTCCTATGTGGTTGGAGTAAAGGTGGCTGTTTGATGCAAATTCAGGCCACTGTGTAAACTATTTAGTAGCTCTGTCTAAGTGCAAAGGGCTAGGCAGGCCTGTGTGTGTGTGTGTGTGTGTGTGAGAGTGAGAAGCAAGGGGAAGAGGGTTAAGTAATAGGTCTGTTTTGCTTATCAATTAGGGTGGCCTGCTGCTGCTGGTTTGCACAGACAGGTCACCCGTGATACAAGTCAGTATTTGACGTCCATCTATGTCTGAGATGACGTGGAAATCAACCACTAGGGTCAACCGTGAGCGCTGTTACCTTCAAGTAGGTTTTGATTTTGCTAGCATGTTTTGGACGGGGATGGTGGAAGTTTGGAACAACTTCTAAATTTGACGTTTGACAAACATGGATGAACGTCTAACTCTGACGTGAGACTGTGAGAGCTAGTTGGGTTTGCATGCGGCCGGGAGACAGAGACTCTGGTCGGTGAGAAGCAGTGTATGTGGGAAGCAGTGTGTGTGACATGCTCGTGGTTTCTAGTGCTCTCACTCACTTTTAATGGGAGGAGACACAGGTGACCAGGACACAATAAAATGTACATTTACACTGAAGAGAACCTGTGTGTCTGAGGGTGTGTGAGTTCAAAAGGTCTCTCTCTCTCTCTCTTTTCCACCTAATTTCCATCTCTCTCTCACACGCTCCGTAGGGACTGTGTTTGAATGCGTGGCTGAGTGTGTGTGAGTGCGCTGCTCTTCTCTACATGCCGTGGAACGATTCAATTGTCATTGTCCTGCAGCAGGGAGAGAGAGAGGGAGAGTACGGAGGACAAATGAATAGCCACGCAGACCCTTGTCTGACAGTGAAATATTCCTCCTCTCATCCTCCCATCATGCTTCATGTGTGTGCCTGATGGGGAGAAAATGACACGGCCCCATCTCTCTCTCTCTCTCTCTCTCTCTCTCTCTCTCTCTCTCTCTCTCTCTCTCTCTCTCTCTCTCTCTCTCTCTCTCTAGCTCCATGTCTCGCTCCCCCTCCATCTCTCTCTCTCCACCTGGCATCCCCTATCCCCTGTCTCTCTGTCTCTCTGTCTCCCTCTTTCTCCCTCTCTCTCTCCACTTTAGTGTTGCGTTCATTTGGAACTATAGAATAGATGTGAGGACCCTGCTTGGAGAAATTATTTTGAACCCGAGTATTTTACCGAACATTTTTTGTTTGAAGTCAGTATTTTTTTATTGAGTCAGTACATTTTAATTTTCTATCAATTATATAGTTAACTTGCAATAGAAAACAATTTAATGTAATTTGCATCCGCAGCAGATTTATTAGATATTTTCCCTGGTGCGTCATACACAGGATTTAATTTTGCCCTGCTATAAATGCAATTGTGCTCTCTGTGCATCACTTTTGTTATATTGAGCTTGATTTGCAATGAAATTATCGTTTTGCATTTCTTTTAAAGGAGCAATCTGTATGAACAGACAGACAGACTGACTAACAGACTAGTGTACGATGTGAGTGTGTTGTACTGTGTGTATGTGTCTTGTATGTCTGGGCATTGCGGTCACGGTCGCGGTTAAAGAGCGGTGCTGGCCAGGTTTCGGTTGTGTTGTCACTTAGCCGTGCTTGACCACACCGGCTGCTCTACGGAGCTGTGAGTATGTGTGTGCGCGTGCGTGCATGGTATGTGCGTGTGTGTGTGTTTGAACTGTGCCCCCAGTACCACCCTAGTTCATCAGCCCTTGCCGTTCCTACTTCCTAATCACAACAAAATCAACTCTGAATTAAGTGTTAAAATAAATATTTATTCTTCAGTGACCAATACGTAAATAATTGTTTTGTGTTAAATGATGCGTTTATTTTTTACGGTTATTTTAGAATTTCAGAATTTCATTATTTAGCTGTTTTATCGGCTCAAAGTATTGCATTTTTTAAATAACGTTTTGACTGATTAGCGATTTCTCTTAATCGCGTGTTCTTTATAAGATTCTACAGGACTGCAGAAATATTCTGTCAGCACCGCAGACTGCGAAAAGTGAATAGCACAGTTTATAGGCTAAATGTACTTTTAGGTGAAAATAAACCCAGAAACCCAGTTTGCAGTTAATAGTGTTTGAGTTGTTAAAGGGTTTCTGTAGACTCTCATCTATGAACCCCTAACCCCTCGACCCCATTTAGAGTGCGTTCCTTTAGAAAGCGTCCCTCCTCTCCTCCCTCCTCTCCCCTCTCTCTCCCCCTCTTCCTCTCCCCGGGTCAGTCGGTGCTGTCACCTTTCCCACACGCTCAGTCGTATTAAAGCCGACAGTCCATCTGCCACTCACCCCGCTAACAGCTCCCGTCGCTAACACAAATACACACACACACTGAACCCCACCTGCCCCCGACACACACACACACACACACACTAATGCTAACACACCACAGCCACTCCGAACTACCCACCTGCTCCCTACCATAACACCGACACCACCCTTACCTCCAAAAACACAGACCAGTACAGAATAGACAGCACAAAGTGAACAGCACACACACTCTCAATGTCTCTCTGCTTTCTTCTGGGTGGTGTGTATTGGGATGTTTAGGGGGTTATTGGGGGGGGGGGGGGGGGGGGGGCAGTTACAGCCGCGTTCGATGACCTGGGGTGAGGGGGGAGATGGGGAGGACGGTGGTGATGGTGGCATTTGTGCTCCTCAGGGCTCCTGCTTCTGCATTGGGAAGAATGGCACCTGTCTCATCAATCACAGCCTCACCATCACACATACACACACATGCATGTACGTGTGTGCACACAGTAATGGTCCTTCGATTCACAGATGGACCAGCAGCACTTGAGTGAGTCACTGAGCATCGGCAAGGCATGGACACACACACACACAGATACTTGGCGTAATTTGGCTCATTGTCCTGTGTGCTAATCCGTGTGTGTGTGTGTGTGTGTGTGTTCCTTACACGTTCTGACAGGGGGCGTGAAATAGGTTCAGGTAGAACCCTATAGGTTAATGCTCTCTCACAGATGTCCCCTCTGTTCCTCTCTCTCTCTCTTCTCTCTGTCCCCCTCTTTTCTCGCTCTCCTACCCTCCTGTTCTCTCTTACTCTCCTCTCCTCCCATCCAATTCCATCACCTTTTATATACCTTCTTTTAAATACAAAATGTGTCTGTTATTTTAGTTCTCAAATTATGGTTTGGAAGCATTTATTTATTTGTGTAAGTTAATAGATTTTCCTGAAATAATGATGAGGGTTTTGTTTTCAAAATCAGGAAATATTACGACCATACATTATCATTATCCATTATCATTATGAGCTAACATGAGATATTGTGACATTCTGACTCTTTTATCAAATTCTCCATGTACTGTATAATGTTAGTTCTGTATCACTTGTGTAGGCCTACATCTCTTGTTTCTTGGCTGGGTCTAGACTTGGTTAGGAACCTGACATACTTCTCCTAAGGGTCCACACCTCCCCCTCTTCCACCCCCCCCGTTTTATCACCTCCGTTTGTTTTCTCCCTCTTCTCCTCCATGGACTGAGAGTGCTGAGATGCAGTTGCATTCTCTCTCTCTCTCTCTCTCTTCTGTCTCTCTCTCTCATCTCTCTCTCTCTCTCTCTCTTCTCTCTCTCTCTCTCTCTCTCTATCTCTCTGTCTCTCTCTCTCATCTCTCTCTCTCTCTCTCTCCTCTCTCTTCTCTCTCTCTCTCTCTCTCTCTCTCTTCTCTCTCTCTCTCTCTCTCTCTCTTTCTGTCGCTCTCTCTCTCTCTCTCTTTCTGTCGCTCTCTGTGGTGGTATGGTAGTGTTGTATCTATGTATAGGTCTCTCTCAGGTCTGTCTGTCTGTCTGTCTGTCTATGTGCTTGTGTATCTCCACTGGGCCTATGTTTCACAACATCTGCTGTTCAGAACTCACAATCTCTAGCACCAAGAAATGGATGAATGAATGGATAGGTTGCAACTAGTTATGTATGTCTTTGTGTGTGGAGTAAATAGTTTTGCTGTTCATTTGTAGTGGTTTAAATGACTCTTGTCTATGGTGTAGTGTGAATGTGTTTTTTTTTATTTTATGTTTTTGACTGAATTAGACTTTGCATGATTATAACTAAAACTAATATTTTATTTAAGGCATTTATTTGAGTCCCAATAGTAGTAATTGTTGTTTAATTGTATATATTTAGTGTGAAATAATGCATAGATTATTTAGTGACAATTTGTTGTAATTCTCATCCTAAAAGTACAATTTAAGAAAATGCTGTACGTTGACTTTTTTTTTATTTTCTAACGCTGCTGCTTGGCCTTATATATAGTATACTAAACCCCTCACTCACTCCTCTGTAAAGGAATAATCTTTCTCCCTAAATAACCCTTTATATTTTATGAACGTGTGAGGTTTAACACTCCATCCGATTATAACACCATAAAGCGTAATGTAATAAAGCAATGGTGTGCTAATCCCGCTACGCGGCGGCTGGTATTTTAGTATTTTTGCTAATGTAAGTGAATGCATAGTGCGATGGGCACTGTATTGATCTGAGCCCCTACAGTAGAGAGCTGAATTGGGGCTTGACCATAGCTGTGTGTTGGAGCCGACCGAGTCTGCAGAACAGTATCGATTCATCCTATTCACTCAACTGGAACTAAAGGCAACACATTACATGCACAAGCCTTTTTCCACTAAGCCCTAGCCTTCCGGCCTGCCCAACCACAAACAAACACACACACACACCACCATCAGGACTGAGTGTTCTCTCCCTGTACACACACACACACACAGACATTTACGAACAGCCACAAACACAAGCCAGGCATGGAAACAAGCATACTGTACACACATGCCTGCAGACCCGGATACACACACACACATGTGTTCCCGGTGTGTCTGTGTTTGTGTGGTAAACATGTCTTTACCAGGTCCATGTTCGGAAGTATTTACTGGTACACACATAGAGATAGCAACAGACTGAACCACAACGTATTACACAGAATGAGAAGATTACGGAAATATCACATTCTCTCTCTAAAGTGATTTTGTCTCACGTTGTATGTTGCTTCCTTCATAATAATTATTGTAATATATGTTTATATATAATATACAATAAATGCATTGATGTACTTTTGAATTTCACCAAAAGAATAACGTTATATGCTGTATATAAATGTATATAATAATATAATATGCCATTTAGCAGACGCTTTTATCCAAAGCGACTTACAGTCATGCGTGCATACATTTTTGTGTATGGGTGGTCCCGGGGATCGAACCCACTACCCTGGCGTTACAAGCGCCATGCTCTACCAGCTGAGCTACATGTATAAAATGTATTATTTGGCTGAATAACATGCAAAGAGAGGAATATGAAGAGAGAACGCGAGAGGGAAAGGCATAGAGAACATGGAAAAACATTACCTTTAGCCTTTTATACACATTTTACAGATTTGATTATCCAAATTAAGATGTTGGGTTTTATTTTCAATTGCTGTTATTTTTAACAGTGCGTTTTAAGACATTTCTTTCGTAGTGGAATGACTAGATTTGACCGTCTATTTTTTTAGCTCATAATATAAAGATATTCATATTATTAGTCTAGGGACCTTTCCCCCTGTGTTCTCTCTCTTTTAATGTAGAAACCTGGCAATTTCATAACATAGACACACACACACACACACAGTTTCCCTTGAATGACATCAAATCGTTCCGACTATCTGCCTTTTTTTTTGGGGGGGGGGACGACGATTCTGATTCTGTTGCAGGGGTGACCTTATCACCCTGGAGACAGCTCCTTCCCTGACGCAGAGGCGGGCTTTGATTGACATCTAACAGTCCCTCCCTTTTCCTTGCTTTTTATCCCGAGACCGGTAATACCGGAACCGTATTAAAACAGTCCAGGAGGGCTTCTATTAATGTCACACACACACCCCTCTCCCAGGTAACACTGTCCGTTAAATACTGCCGTTAAACATTTACCTTAAAGGCCTCCGCTGTGCATGCGGCCTGTCACAGATGTCCATAAACGTTACCGTAGCGACAGGCCGTTAAAAGTGTCGGTAAGCACTGTCTGTCGTTGTTGTATTCAGACCGCATGGTGTGAATACTGTGCTGTAGAGGCTGTACCATCTCTGTCTGTAACATCTATATAGTATAGATTCAAGGTGGTGTCAGTAAGACTTTTTACTGCATAGGTCACCTCTATGACTATTTCTGTGTATAAAGTGTCAGGCCCTACTGTCTCTGTGTACCCCCTAGAATCTTCAGGCTTCCTGTTTGATAATACTACGTTATGTACAGGCTGACTGTCTGTGTATAAAGTGTCAGGCCTACTGTCTCTGTGTACCCCCCATCCAGACTGCTGGCCTTCTATCTGACCCCCTGTTCCCTGTGATTCTCTGTGTTGTAGAATGAACGTATCAAAGGCCCAGGTTAATAGTGAAGATAAGTACGGCAAATGCGGCTCAGCGCGTGGAGAATGCAACAGACTTACGACCTCGACGCCACTTCACATGCGTGACGCACATGCACTTTATAACCCAAGGTAAGAAGGGAAACACGCCACACGCACTCGCACATCAAAAGCCAATTCAAAGTGCTGCTGTTTCTTCCATGTCTCAATGTCTTAGTTTGTGTGTGAAAATAATTTGATTTGATTTGATTTGATTTATTAGTATCCCCATTAGCCGACGCCAATGGCGACAGCGAGTCTTACTGGGGTCCGACACATAACAAAAAAGACATTACAGAGAAAAATACTTTACAATTTACATACTTTTTTCTTTTAAACAACATGTAGTTATACATACATGTCAGTACATACACACAACAAGTAGGTCACAGAAGGGAGAGGCGTTGTGCCGTGAGATGTTGCTTTTTTCGTTTTTTAAGATAAAATGTGTTGTGTGTATGTGTGTATGTTTGTTGTGTATGTCATGCAGGCCTATATGTACTGTACATGTGTTTTCTTCCTACCTGCGTGTCCGTGTGTATATTTGTGTGTGTTTGAATGTGAGTGATCTATTTGCTTGTAGTACTATCACCGTCATATTTTGTCCAATTATCAGTGAATTTTAGCGGCACATTTTGCCACTGCACAATTATCACTCCATGCCTTTGTAATAGCAGAGGCCATTAATGTACTAGGGATCTAACACGACTATCATATTCAGAATCATAGCGATTATCCTTCTGTAGGTTTAGGGTTACAGTGATAAAGGGTCTGGGCTGCGTTCAGAATGGAACAACGTTGTAGAATGTTGTTGTTACGTTCAGTACGCTGCCCTGTTCATGAATGACTCCCCGGGTCTGTGATGAGGTTAGGAGCAGTACACAGGGTAACTGACACTAAGTTGTGCTGACACTTTAATGGGTTGTTGTGTACCAGTGGGCTTGCTCCTGTTAAGTGGTTGTTTTGATGTTGTGTTGTTTTGTTTCCCGTGGCTGGCAATGGGCATTTTAAAGATACATTTATTGCTTACTCATCGTTGTGATTTTTTGGTTTGGTTTCATTTGTTTTAAATGTTTTGGTTTCATTTGTTTTAAAGGTTTTGGTTTCATTTGTTTTAGCAGTGATGATATACTTTGTTACAGAATTCATGTGATGTTTAAGTGTTTATAATGTGGTAAGAAATGTGACTGTGGGGTGTGTTTCAATATGTGTTTGTGTTTACAATGTGGTTGGATTGTGGTTGTGTTTATAATGTGGCTAGGGTTAGTGGTTGTGGTTGTGTTAATAATGTGGC
>NC_140014.1:13710907-13713407 GCF_964263955.1 Coregonus lavaretus
ACACACACACAAACACACACACGCACACACACACAGGCTAGTGCTGTTGTGCTTACACTAACACACAGAGACATGCCAGCAGGCTTGCATGAACAACGACACACAAACACTATTGGTGATAGAGATGAGATGATAAGGTGTATAGATAGAAAGAGACATGGCCTGTTTCACTGGTGGTGTCCCCTTTCCTCAGTGTTAGTTCTACAGCCCTTCTACACACACCTGCACACATGTACATATGCATGCTTGCACGCGCACACAAACGCATGCACACACACACACACACACACAAACAAACATACACACACACACTTAGCTTATTCCCCTCTGGAGGCCATCTCTCACTTATACCATCAAATGGTTGAAAGTGATTAATTTGTCAGGGGAACGGCTCGTTACTGTAAATTCACCAATCTCTAATAAACTAGATTGCCTTAACACAGATGGGCCGCAAACAGATTTGTGTATGTGTGTGTGTGTGTGTGTGTGAGAGAGAGAGAGAGAGAGAGAGAGAGAGAGAGAGAGAGAGGACAATCGGGATTGGATTGTGGGTTTATTGCGAAAGGGATTATCAAAGGAAATGCTCATCAGGAAAGAACTGAGAGAGAGGTTTACGTCTGTGTTTCTGTCTGTCTGTCTGTCTGTCTGTCTGTCTGTCTGTCTGTCTGTCTGTCTGTCTTAACACCTCTCCCCTCTCCTTACCCTCCTTAACCGCCTTGCCAATCCTCGCCTCACCCATCCTCACCCCTTTCCTCCTCGCCCTGCTTCCTTTATCTTCACCTCACCTCTTATCTTTCCTTCTAACCCTCTTCTCACCTTGTCTTATCCTCACCCCTCCTCACCCCTCCTCACCTCTGAGTCCCCTCATTCTACCTCACCCCTCCTCAGCTGCTGGAAAAGTGGTGGACTCTTGTTTTTGTAAGTGTTTTAGAGGCAATAAGAACCAGGCAATATGACATAGAGAAGTCGAAGGAAGAGTATTCTGCTGTATAGGGTGAATGTCTTTAGTATAACAATGAAAAGGAAGTTAGGGACAGACACATTCACTTTCACATACACAAACCATATACAGTGAAAAAGACATGCACTTATAAAGAATGCTAGTTTAAAGGAAAGACAGAGAGAGGTAGGAAAAATAGAAAAAGAGGTGGGGCTGGAGAAAGAGAGAAGGAGAACACGAGAGAGGTAGGAAGCAGAAGGGATAGAGGAAAGGTAGAGAGGGAGACAGACAGAGAGAGGTAGAGAGAAAGAGGCGGAGTGGGCATTACAGGGTAAACCTGATTATGGTGGAATGTGAATTAGATTTGGTAGCAGATGGTGGTTTTGAGGGTGTAAGATGCTTTGCGAGCGTAGCGAGGCGAGGGGGATAGAGGAGGGGGGGGGGGGGGGTAGCAGCTTGCAGCGTTTCCTCTCTTCTTGATGGACGGGTATAAATCACGACAATCCCGTCCTGACAGCCAATTTCCTCAATCTGATCTGGTTAAAGACGCGGCCAGGCCAGGGCCCGCTTCGCTCCGCTCCGCTTCTCACCCCAAACCACCACCCCAACGCCCCGCCAACCGACCCATCGACAGACACAACCAACGCCATCTTACTGCCTGCAAACTCACCTTTCCCTCCCCCTCTCTTTTCTCCCCCTCTCCCTCCCTTCTTTCATTTCACATTTCCTAGCCCTGTCATATTTCTGAGAATAAAATCATCTTTTACCATCTGCTTAATAAAATGTGTTTTTTAATCCGGACAAGTTTTTTCAAAACTTATTTTATTATAGTTATGTGCAATTTCATTTGATCCCATGCCTGGTTTATCCTTATCTGAGCGTGTGTGTGTGTGTGGGTGTGTGTGTGTGTGTGAGAGAGAGAGAGAGAGAGAGAGAGAGAGAGAGAGAGAGAGAGAGAGAGAGAGAGAGAGAGAGAGAGAGAGAGAGAGAGAGAGAGAGAGAGAGAGAGAGAGAGAGAGAGAGAGTTAAACAGATGAGAGCTTTAGCAGAGTCCTGTAGTTTAGGAGTTTTTCTCCTTATTGAAAAACAGCTTATTTACCATGTCAGCGAGGGTGTGTGTGTCAGTAAACGTTTGGAAGGATCACTGCACCCCTAATGCTCCCCGATAACACCGCTAATCCACACACACACACACACACACATTTCTGTGTTTATTTTTCATTGTTCAGTTTCATATTGTGTTGTATGGTGTTGTGTTGTGTTGCAGTGAGGTGTTAAGAGCTGCTCTTACAGCACTGCTCTCTCTCTCTCTGAGTGGAGAGATGTGTTGCTTTCACCTGGTCAAGATAACACAACACACACACACACACACACACTGACGTGATAAAGATAGTGTATGGCAGAAGCACAGTACTGGCTCTGCAGGAAAATGACCTAAATCATCAAGATTCTCATCTGAGAGAGAGAGAGCCAGGGGATGTCACACACAGAGTAGGCAGTAACACACACACACACACACACACACACACACACAGCCATATCTGTTGAGGATCGGCCCAC
>NC_140014.1:13718407-13721008 GCF_964263955.1 Coregonus lavaretus
TGTACGGTGAAGCATGGGGATGTTTTTCAGCGGCAGGGACTGGGAGACCAGTCAGGATCGAGGGAAAGATTAACTGAGCAAAGTACAGAGAGATCCTTGATGAAAACCTGCTCTAGAGCACTCAGGACTTCCGACTGGGGCGAAGGTTCACCTTCCAACAGGACAACGACCCTAAGCACACAGCCAAGACAACACAGGAGTGGCTTCGGGACAAGTCTCTGAATGTCCTTGAGTGGCCCAGCCAGAGTCCGAACTTGAACCCAATCGAACCCATCTCTGGAGAGACCTGAAAATAGCTGTGCAGCGACGCTCCCCATCCAACCTGACAGAGCTTGAAAGGATCTGCAGAGAAGAATGGGAGAAACTCCCTAAATACAGGTGTGCCAAGCTTGTAGTGTCATACCCAAGAAGACTCGAGACTGTAATCACTGCAAAAGGTGCTTCAACAAAGTACTGAGTAAAGGGTCTGAATACTTATGTAAATGTGATTTAACCAGTTTTTGCTTTGTCATTATGGGGTATTGTGTGTAGGTTGATGAGGGACAAAAAACTATTGAATCCATTTTAGAATAAGGCCGTAACGTTTAAAAAAACGGGGAAAAAGTCAAGGGGTCTGAATATTTTCCGAAGGCACTGTAAATATGGAGAGAGTGACGGAGAGAAAGTAATAGACAGAGCAGAGATCAATGAATTACAGCTGCCATTAACACTCCTAGGGACGGGAGGAGTGGAGGGGTGGAGAGGGGGGTGAGGGGGTTGTCGACACTAAATAGGTTGATTGTATTAAACAGGGGATGGAGGGGTGGTGGGGAAAACAAGTATTTTTGTTCAGATTCCTCTCCCCTAAGTGTATGTGTGTGTGTATGTGTGTGTGTGTGTGTGTGTGTGTGTGTGTGTGTGTGTGTGTGTGTGTGTGTGTGTGTGTGTGTGTGTGTGTGTGTGCCATTGCAGTGTGTGGGTGTGCATATATATGTGCATTTGTGTGTCTGTGTATGTGTGTGTACGTGCATGCATACCTATGTGTGTGTGCGTGTGTGTGATGTTTGTTTTGAGTGGCTGTCTCAGGCGTGATCGAGCAGCGTTGTGCCTCTTTCCTGATTACTCTCATGTAGAACAAGTTGCTATTGACTAGACTGACTGATGGCTGTAGGCTAGAGACGCTTCCACAGGCCTCACTCAACACACACACACTCTCACACACTCTCTCTCTCTCTCACACACACACACACACACACACACACACTCTGTGTCTCTGTCTTTCTCTCACATACACATTCTATCTAGATTATAGGTGTTTTGTTTCGAAAGCATCTGCTAGCATTATTGAAAATGTCGTGAAAATAATCAGGAAATTAGCATTTTGTGTGATGTCACTATAAAAAGACACCTATTTTAATTGCATCATTGGTAAGATGATGAAAACATGTTGTCAAGCCTTTTCATTATGACCAACTCACCAATAACAACATGTTGTCAAGCCTTTTCATTATGACCAACTCACCAATAACAACATGTTGTCAAGCCTTTTCATTATGACCAACTCACCAATAACAACATTTTGTCAAGCCTTTTCATTATGACCAACTCACCAATAACAACATGTTGTCAAGCCTTTTCATTATGACCAACTCACCAATAACAACATGTTTTCTTATGTCTCTCCTCACTCTACCTCACTTCCTCCTCCCTCCCCCTCTACCTCCCTACCTCCAGGCTCCTCTGCAGAATGTCCAGCAAAGAGCGCCACCTAGAGTCCAACTGCCCGTCCTACATTAAAACCGAGCCCTCCAGCCCCGCCTCACTGGCAGACAGCATCAACCACCACAGCCCTGGGGGTTCCAGCGACGCCAGCGGCTCCTACAGCTCAACCATGAACGGCCACCAGAACGGCCTGGACTCCCCCACCCTGTACGGGCCTGGGGCCGGACCCTTGGGCCCCGCCGGGGCCTCCAAGCGCTACGAGGACTGCTCCAGCACCATCGGGGAGGACTCGCAGATCAAGTGCGAGTACATGTTGAACTCCATGCCCAAGCGGCTGTGCCTGGTGTGTGGCGACATCGCTTCGGGCTACCACTACGGCGTGGCCTCCTGCGAAGCCTGCAAGGCCTTCTTCAAGAGGACCATCCAAGGTTGGCTTTCACGCTCCCTCCGCTCAGGGTCAGGGGTTAGGAGGGTTAAAGATTAAAGGTCAGGGGTGAGGGGTCAGACCTGTTTTTTTATTATTTGTTATGTTAGGGTGCCCCTAGTCTTTTACTGCAATACACAGGCACACGCTCACACGCATACACACACACACACACACACACACACACACACACTTGCAGCTCTATTGTCCCCTGCTTATAACTATTTAATTGGTTTCAATAGGATATTTCCAATCTTTACAATATGATATGCTGATTGAATAGAGAGATAAAACATTGTTCTACCTCTACTTCTGATCTGATTGTTTGGAGGAAATCCTGGGTCAGACACAGGCCAGGGATTATGATTAGAGGTCAGAGTTAGGGTCAGGTTAAGGGTCAGGAGTCAGACTCCTCCTGTCTAAAGGCTTTATGGTAAATAAGAAGCTTTCAAACTTTAATAAAGATCAGAGATGGA